>NC_063190.1:24472783-24633303 GCF_017589495.1 Alosa alosa | reverse complement strand
TGTTGCCCATTCTAAGACCATAAATTGGTTTCACATTAATTACCCATGTAGGGCCCAAATGAACTGCCCACGTGATATTGTCTAGGTTTGCCCATATCCAACCTGAGTGGCTAACCCTAATGGGCTCCATATGTGTTGCCCAGACTGAACCCAATTGTTGATTTCCCATTAAGGACCCACATGGCACCAACATGGGGAGCCCACATGGGTTTATCCCGGTTTGCCCATATTTAACCCAAACATTAAATACCAATGGGGCCCATATGTGTTGCCCATTCTGAGCCCATATATGGGATTCCCATTACAGACCATAGTAGGACTCATATTGGAAGCCCACATGGGTTAGACAATGTCTAACCCAAGTGGTAATCCCTCCTGGGACCCAGTTGTGTTGCCCATGCCGAGCCCATATAAATGCTTTCCCACTATTTACCCAACCAGGACCTACATGGGTAGCCCACATGGGTTAGCCCACATGGGCCCTTCTTGGCTAACCCATATGGGCCCCTTGAAAAATGCCCACCTCTAGCCCATGCCCACCTGGTACCCATGTAGCCCATGTAGAACCCATGTGGGCCCCAGATATACATGTTGGCTGGGTATCTACCTATACACAGCCATTAAACTATTTGAATATCAACATTCATTAAACTTCCAGTCTGTCAACAACTTTTAAACTATTTACCTTCAACTTTTAAACGGTCTACTTTTAAACTATCATTAAACTATCTATTAAACTAGCTGTCTATCAACAACTTTTAAACTATCTACTGTCTATCAACAACTTTTAAACTATCTACATTCAGCTTTTAAACAGTCTACTTTTAAACGATCAACTTTTATTAAACTATGCAACCACCATGTCTATCCTAGCATCACCGTAGTAACCATCTCTGTATTATCTGTTTTAACTATACATGATATTTTACATCACAACTTAAGCATTTTCATGCACTGGTAATTCCTTGGAATTGCATTTCTAGTTCTTCTTCTAACGCTTTTTGTGCGTTTAATACAGCTTCAACCGTTTAACTTAGAAACTTCATTCAAACTGCGTTGCGTAGGTCTTATGTGACTTCAGCTATGTATTTTTCAACTTTGTAACTTTTATAGTTTTTAAACTATTAATTAAAAACTACTAAAATTTCCCCATTGACTTAACATTAGATTATGACATCACAATAGCATTTAGAATCCTATGCCAGATGTTCAGGCCACCTGGATCACCATATATGGCTCTGGCCAGGCCACCTGGATCACCTGTGAGTTTCTCAGGCTTTATGACATCATAGCAATTAGAATATTGTGCCAGGTGGCCAGGCCACCTGCATCAACTGTCAGTTTCTCAGGCTTTAAGCATACAGTCTCATTCTATGCTATAAGCCTGAGAAACTGTTCAGTCATTCCAACTATATTAAACCTCATCTATCTAGCAAATAGTTTAACCTTTTAAACTATCCACCTATTTAACTGTTCAGTCATTTCCAACTATATTAAACCTCATCTACCTAGTTCAGTCATTCCAACTATATTAAACATCATCTACCTAGCAAATAATTTAACCTTTTAAACCATCCACCTATTTAACTGTTCAGTCATTCCAACTATATTAAACCTCATCTACCTAGTTCAGTCATTCCAACTATATTAAACATCATCTACCTAGCAAATAATTTAACCTTTTAAACCATCCACCTATTTAACTGTTCAGTCATTCTAACTATATTAAACCTCATCTACCTAGCAAATAATTTAACCTTTTAAACTATCCACCTATTTAACTGTTCAGTCATTCCAACTATATTAAACCTCATCTACCTAGTTCAGTCATTCCAACTATATTAAACATCATCTACCTAGCAAATAATTTAACCTTTTAAAACCATCCACCTATTTAACTGTTCAGTCATTCCAACTATATTAAACCTCGCCTACCTAGTTCAGTCAGTCATTCCAACTATATTAAAACTCATCTACCTAGCAAATAATTTAACCATTTAAACTATCCACCTATTTAACTGTTCAGTCATTCCAACTATATTAAATATTAAATTCCAACTCATCTCATCTACCTAGCAAATAATTTAACCTTTTTAAACTATCCACCTATTTAACTGTTCAGTCATTCCAACTATATTAAACCTCATCTACCTAGTTCAGTCATTCCAACTATATTAAACATCATCTACCTAGCAAATAATTTAACCTTTTAAACCATCCACCTATTTAACTGTTCAGTCATTCCAACTATATTAAACCTCATCTACCTAGTTCAGTCATTCCAACTATATTAAACTGTTCATCATCTACCTAGCAAATTTTATTTAACCTTTTAAACCATCCATTCCAACTATTTTTTAACTGTTCAGTCATTCCAACTATATTAAACCTCATCTACCTAGTTCAGTCATTCCAACTTCCAACAAATAAACATCATCTACCCAGCCATTTCCAACCTATTAAACCATCCACCTACCTAGTTCAGTCATTCCAACTACATTAAACCTCATCTACCTAGTAAATAATTTAACCTTTTAAACTATCCACCTATTTAACTGTTCAGTCATTCCAACTATATTAAACCTCATCTATCTAGCAAATAATTTAACCTTTTAAAACCTCATCTACCTAGCAAATAATTTAACCTTTTAAACTATCCACCTATTTAACTGTTCAGTCATCCCAACTATATTAAACCTCATCTACCTAGTTCAGTCATTCCAACTATATTAAACCTCATCATGTTGGTTGCCAATTAGAACATCATCTGTTTTAGGGTCAATGACGGATAAGGTTTTTCAACTGGCCAAATTTAAAATTCTAAAAATAAGAATTTCTGTTTCAATTGTTCAAACATTAAGAATGTTGGGTATATGAAAATCCATATTAAAATTTCAAGTAATGTGATTTTAGTGTTTTTTCATGAGAATGAATTGGTTGCGGCCTTAAAAAATGTCATGTGGTGCGACCATAGATTATCTTAAAATTAAATGTATTTCCTTAACATGCTTAAAAGTTTGTTTACAAGTTCTTAATAATATGAACTGTTTAGAAACAAAGTATTTAAATTTCTTTACTTTTTGTGAATATTGGACTGATATTTTTGTTCTATACTGTCATTGTCACCTTATAAAATATATTTAGAACCCTTATTTTTCCTGTAAGTTTTATAAAACTGATGGAAAAGTCTGAAAAATAGCATTGACTTAAACATACTATATGACTGATTAATAATTTAACCACAGAAATTGTATTTTTCATTTTGAATTTAACACAGTTATTGCTATTATTGGTTGCACCACATGATGAGTGGCCGCACCAAATGACTCAAGGATCTCATATCGTTAAAAATATCAGTAGAGAGATTAATAAACTGTTATATTTTCATTTCATGAGGGTAATATAGTGCTTGCAAAGCAAAACAAACAACAATTAAATAAAAAATAAAAGTTTTACACAAGTAAAAGATTTTTAAGTTGCTAATGATGTTGAACATGTCCATATATTGGTAAAGGTATAAAAAGATAAGCTTTGTGAGGGCATTTGAAATATAGAAGGTGATGAAAACAAACACACATAGAAAGAAACAAATAAGTGTAGACAGCTTAAGGGAGAAAAGGAGGTAAAAGTGTGTGAGTGATCGAGGGGATAAAGATCGAGGGGATAAACAGAAGAAATTCAGGACGTAAAGTGAATGGGATTTAGCAGATGATTTTAAGAGATGGGGCAGGAGAAGATATTAAGATAGACAAAAGTGCATGGTTGGATGGAAAGGAAGAGATAATAAAAGATAAAGAAATTAAAAGATAGACAGACAGACAGACTAACAATGGCAGAATGAAAGCTTTTTTGAGTAAAAGAGTGAGACATAGAAGTTAGGCTAACTACATGGGGAGGCTAGAAGACAGACAGATGATGGATAAAGAAAGATAGATAGTATTATAGATAGGTAGTGTGATAGATTGATAGTGTGATAGATAGCATGATTGTGCGATAGATAGTGATCTGTGATTGATAGTGTGTTAGTGGGATAGTTAGCGTGATAGATATATTGTGATAGATACAGCGATGAAGAGAGTAATAGGACTAGTGTTTAACAGATAGAGATAGAGAGAGAGAGTGAGTGTGTGTCTGTGTGTATGTGTGTGTGTGTGAGAGAGAGAGAGTTTGCACACATACACATACACAATGTGTGCGTGTGTGTGTGAGTGTGTGTGAGAGAGTGAGAGAGAGAGAGAGAGAAAGTGATACAGAAATGAAATGAGGAAGTTTTCAGAGCAAACAAACTTGAACAAAAAAAGATGATTAAACAAATTTGATGATGTTGCCCAATCATCACTAATAATATAACAAATAAAAACAATAAAATAATGTGAAACAAAACAAAAATAATGGTAATAAAATCCTATATTACAGTGTTAACGCCCCTCACCGCCACATACATAGTGATAGCCTATTTTTATGATGTTGATAATAAGTGAAATATATCTTTCTTGCTGAACAGAACACAGTGGGAGGGATAAATGATTAATAAATGTCCATTTACCAAAGTAACCTTAGGTAACACTTTATTTTAATGTGTCGTTGTTACAGTGTACCTACCTAATTAGGTACAGTGGTACAACCTGTATAACAACATGTACTATCAGGTACTATCATTGTACTTGCATTATGTATTTGTGGGTACCTACATATAGTTGTTACATTGTAATACTGAGTGCTTTTACAAAACTTTGCCAATTTGCCTAAATTTTCATCAGAGGCAAAGAGCTGACCTGAGACCTGCTGGATGGGGTAAATCTGGTCATGATAGATTTGATATACAAAGACAATAAGGCCTTGACTGGAGCTAAGAATGGTTTGTCTATCAAATCTATCATGACCAGATTTACCCCATCCAGCAGGTCTCAGGTCAGCTCTTTGCCTCTGATGAAAATTTAGGCAAATTGGCAAAGTTTTGTAAAAGCACTCAGTATTACAATGTAACAACTATATGTAGGTACCCACAAATACATAATGCAAGTACAATGATAGTATCTGATAGTACATGTTGTTACACAGGTTGTACCACTGTACCTAATTAGGTAGGTACACTGTAACAGCGACACATTAAAATAAAGTGTTACCTAACCTTACATGTAAAATTATTTTTATTTACATTTTTGTCATTATAATGTACTAAGAGTAAATGTAAACGTTTTTTTGAAATCTTTGAAAATGTACTCTGAATGTATAAAAATTGATTCCATATAACACTAAAATAAATTGCATAGGCATATAAATCCTAAATTAAATGTAAAACCACACAAAAAAGCATTTTGTAATAGTCGCACCACATGATGTTTGGTCGCACCACATGACATTTTCAACTTGAGATCAAATTTACAGGCACAAAATTGACCACCTACTCATAACAAACTTGATTCCTCTAAAAGGTCACTATTTCATTTCTAATCAAAAAATAAATTTGAACAAATAAATTAATATTCATTGTATTGTTGAGGTCATACCACATGACGTCCAAATTTGGCAACTTCTTGCCAGCTGTTATTTAAGCTATGTTTTTCCAAATATAAGAGATAATTACAAACTTGTTTGCTGCCCCAATGGGTGCCTGGCACACTAGTTTATGAATGCAACTTAAGATCTTTGAATTAATTTTAAAATAAAAGTCTCAAAATGGCAGTTTCTTGATGGTTGCACCAGATGATATTTGATTAAGTTGACCTCTTCGGACAAAGTTTGTTTGTATAATAGGATGGACATAAAAATAAAAAATGCTGTGTCATTTTCTACAGAGCTACAAAACACTTTTGAAAAAAAATGCTAGATAGAGCAGAACGCACATTTGAATAGATTCAGTGTAATTTTAAAGAAGTTTCCCAAACAGCAGTCATGGTCGGACAGTCGCACCACATGATATTTTGATACTTCACATAAGAGAAAAAATAAAAATACCTAAAGATTTTTCAAAAGGTAAAGTGGTTACAAATATGGGAGTGCTCCCACATATATATGGTGTGTCTGCAGGCATTCAAACCTTTTATAAACTTAAAAAATGCTGTTGGACAGAAAATCTAGACGTCACGTCATTGACCCTTTAACAATATATTTCACACCATATGTTTTGCATTTTCATGCACTAGTAATTCCCTGGAATTGCGTTTTCTAGTTGAAAATTAAACCTTCATGGTATAGGCCTATCTACGGTGGCCCTGACGGCTCAGCGAAATACAAACACCACAACACTTGCAAGTGTTCACAACACGACCGCAAGACAGTTTAACGAAACACAAACGCCACAACACTTGCAAGTAAGTGTTCACAACACAATCACATTTTATTGTGCAAGTCAATTACGCTGAACAAGAAACTGACAAGAAAAAAAGAAACTTTGACAAGTAAGATGTAAAACTAATGTGTGAAATATAATCACAGTCTGTTCATTCAAATGTTTAATGGTTTAATGCTACAATGAATTTTTACATTGTGATGATCTGTCATTAATTGATGAAGTTTCAGTGGGCAGATGGTCTTGGTTACTACCATACCTCAATAAATTGAAAAATAAAAGCCTGCAGATATCATTTTGTGCATTTTGTGTAACTTAAAATAATGTTTTGCATCATATATGAGGTCCTGGGATGTCTACAGTGTAAACATCAGTGATAGGAGCACTGCAAGGAATTCTAGTCTCTTTAACACGATTTTCAGTTCCAGACTTGCCAGTGAGTTAGTGCAAAAACATATATGAGTATGGATTAAAAACACATATTTTTAAAAAACATTGACCGTTTTGTGAAATATCATGTAGGCAAGAATTAGTTTCAACAATCATTGAGCAACCAAGGGGAAAACATGTAAGACCTTCAGTTTACAAGGAGTTGCAGGAGTAGAACATGGAATTAAACAGAAGAAATATTCATTAATAAAATGGTGTTTTCATAACTTTGCTATAAAACTACTGTAAGCCAACAAATTAAAGAGGTTGGTCAGCTAATCTCTTTGCTGTGTATGAGGTTTACCAGGCACCCAAAAGCCCGGATAAATGCCCAAATGTGTGTTTGGATTTTTAAATCAGAAACTATTTTATGTTGGTGATTGTGGTAGACCATAGTAAAGCCACTAGCAACAATAAAGGGTTGTTTTTGTATTTATTTCCAAGGTTTGTGTTATCTTTGCCTGCGTGTGTGTGTGGGGGGGGAGGGGTTTAGGGCAGCATAACCATAACAATCTTGTGAGGCAGGATATATAATAAAAGAATCCTTTCTGCAGAAACTTAACAGTGCTATGACATGGGGACCAAAAATGACACAGCTGTGCGGGTGTCTGAGTTTATCATTACAGGCTTTGATCATCTTTCTCATCAGAAACTACTTGGCTCCTTAATTCTTATTTCTTATGTTCTCACACTGGTTGGTTGTGGCACAAATGTGAGTATAATAGTTGCAGACAGGCGTTTGCACTCACCAATGTATGTATTAATTTGCAATTTAGCCATTGTGGACATAACGTTTAGCACCAGCTCTTGCATAACAATGATAGCTGTGCTTCTTGCAGAAATGAAAAGCATTTCCTTCTATTCATGTTTCACTGGTATGTACTGCTACCATCTTGGTGATATTACTTCTATTCTGACATTAACATGGATGGCTGTGGATCGAATGCTTGCGATTAGCTTGCCACTGAGGTACATCACTATTCTCACAAACAGACGGTGTATCATGAGCATTGTGGCTACCTGGATAATAGGAATATTATCATTGAGTCAAATTTCAGAAGCAGCATACAACGTTCCATACTGCCAGCCCATAATACAATATGTGTTTTGTGACTATGCTGCAATGATAAGAGCTGGATGTGTGAACCCTGGGCCTTATTTTTCAATCCCAAGTCTCGTGGGCTGGTGGCTGTGGCTTCTGGGCGGACATTTTACTCTAATCTTCTTGACATATGTTGTTATTGTCTGGACTGTTCTAAGACTCTCAGACAAGGGAAGCAAGAAGAAGATGTTTACTACTTGTATTTCACATATCATTGTGGTTTCTGTTTACTACGCACCTAAACTGGTATCTGTGCTGCTCACTAGAGTTGGTGTGACACTCAACCTGACTGAGAGGAATGCTCTGCTTATCGTGGCCTCAACGCTGCCACCTCTCATCAACCCTATAATTTACTGTCTAACAACAAAAGAACTGAGAGCACACCTGATAAACCTCTTCACTAAAAACCGTGTTGAAATCAAGTGACTGAGTGAAAGCAAAAAGACAGTAGCTTATTCTCTCACAATGTTTTCAGTTATCTGAAACAGTACTTTAGAATTTAAATGCTGTTTAAAAAATAAGATGTGCTGGCTCAAGTCATATACTGCCCTTGATTGATCAATAAAGACTACTCTGTGCACTGAGCTAATGCTGTTTCTATGGGGAACAGGTAGCATGTATGTAACATTAGACTTTTCCTATTTTGCTCAACTGTCTTCACATTATTGCGTCACAACGTAACAACCAGATTGATAACTATGGTTATGGTTATGGTTATAGGATTTGGCAGATCCTTTTGTCCAAAGTGAATACTATAATATAACTATATATACACAGTACTCTATATGAAACTATATATACTCCATTAATAATTACTATGTAACTACAGTATATATAATAATTATTATATATAATAATTACTATGTATAACTATAAATCCACCTAGTGTTCTAATCTGTGTAGTAATATGTTGTGATCAACAGTGTGAAATGCTGGTCCAATAGCATCAGGACTGATGTATTGCCTTTATCTGTATTGAGGTGTATGCCATTTAAAACCTTAAGAGCTGTTTCAGTGCTTTGATTGGCAAAAACCAGACTGAAAGTGATCAAAATACCCATTTTCTGATAGGAAGGTGGTTAGTTGATTACAGACTATTTTTCTTTCAATACTTTTGCTAACTAGATGTACCGCATAGCAGTACAAAATATGACCGCCGCTCAGTCCTATACATCAGTTCCACGAAAATAAATCACACTAATCAATTTGTCTCCACCTTCTACTCCATCCCCCACTCTTGAAACTTTTGTGTATGCTTGTTTGGCATGCCTGTGTGTGTGTGCGGGCCGCACAGAAAGTAGCCTATGGCGCTGCAAAGGTGAATATATTTGTAGCACTAGCTAAAAAATGTGTAGCATTGTTATAAAACCTTTAAAATCTCTAAACAATCACAAGTAGGGCAGTTCATCACAGTTCATCCATTGCAACTGGACTGATGAAAGGTCATGTACACCCGTAGGCTACATTGTATTTGGGAAAAGCAGAAGGTATCAGCATGTTTTTTTTATTTGTTTGTTTGTTTGTTTGTTTTTATTAATAAACAAAACAGTCCCTTTCAGTTCCATGCAGTTGTCAACAGCTATCAAGAAGAGAGGTCATGCCATGGATTTTTGTGAATGTTTCTTCTTCTACCAATTTTTAGTCATCTTTAGTTCATATGATACTTACACATACATACACAAATTAAGTAACAGTCTGAAACGTTATTGTCAATGCACAAATTAAGTACCAGTAGTCTAAAACGAAATGCAGTTTTGCATCTAACCAGTGGTGCAAATAACTGACATGTCCAAAAGGGCCTTCATGAAATGCATCGCTAGACTGTTCATACACCTTTTAACGGGCCAAGTTGAAGAGCTTGTCCGTTATTGTTTGTGCAAATAGGCTGATTCATGTTCCCTTGCATTTTGCTGTGAGGTCCATGGTTAGTCTGGCTTTCACCAGCAAGCTCAATCTTTTAAGAAATCGAAAAAGAAATCGCCGACAGATCAGGCTGGGTTCACCCAGCCTAGTCCATGGTACACAACATAAATTGTCACTAGGCTGTGCTGGCCAAATAATCAAATAAAAATCTCTTTTGGGAACCAATGGCTTACAGTATCAAGCGGACTTAAGCTGCCATCTCGTGCCGAAAAGTAGTAATACATTTCACGCAGCTGCGTGAATCACGGAAATTCATATCGCGATAATTCAATCGCATAGACTACAACTACCAAGCTGGAATCAAAGCACATAGATTCCCCTCTCACACCCTAAACACGCACTTCAAACAAACACACAGGCGCAAAATTTCACTTTGACAAATTTATGTAGGCTCATCGTCTCAGCTAGTTACTTTACTTTGAGCCATGCTCTTCCTTACTTGAAAAACCTTTGAAAAAAGAGGATTGAAGTAGCCTAGTGTGTGTTTGGGAATGAACGTTAGCTCAGATGCTTTCTGAGACTTTTTGTGGTCTTAATGCAGCATTTTACAAAGCACTGACAGGGCCACCAAGGACTGTGAGCCAATCAACAGCAGAAAAACCTATTTAGCAAGTAGAAATGTCCCAGTCCGGTGTTTAGGATGCATCATAGACAGGTTATCTTTCAGGTGTATTTTCCATTAGAAAACCATCGCGTTAGCAAACGCGTTGTGGCTAACTCACTTAGCTCCTGTTATTCTCAGATTTATTTCAGCTTCAAGAAGAAATGGGAATGACATTTTATGTCAAAATCATCCTACCCTTATTAGACATTCTCTGCGGTAAACTAGGAAATGTCCATTGTTTTTCCAACCCACTTTAACTTCCAACAAAGTTACGTATGTGTGTGTGTGCGTGTGTGTGTTTCTGTCTGTGTGTGTACTGTATTGTGTGAGTGCATACGTGTGTGTGTGTGTGTGTTTGTGTGTGTATGTGTATGCGTGTGTCTGTGCCTATGGATGTGAGTGTGTGTGCATGCGTGCATGTGTGTGTATGTGTGCATGTGTACGTATTGATGTATGTATGTGTGCATGTGTGTGTATTGATGTATGTATGTGTGTTTGCGAGAAAGAGTGTGTGTGAGACAATATCCTCTTCCAGCAACCCTTGGCTCAACACCACCATCTACAGGCCAATGAGTGTACAGTCACTAAATGTACACATAACTTAATTTGTTTTAGACCCCCCCATGGATGAAATTCTATAAAACTTGGCATACCCCCAGAGAATGTCAGGTTAATCATACACATAACATTTGGTCATACCTGTCAACATTTAGCTTTCCAAAAACGGGAGATCAACGGGAGGTCAGTGTTTATACCGGATCTGTGTAACAGCTAGTTCTGGAGTAGGCCATTCAACTAGCCCGCTTGCTTACAACCTATGCTTACGACGAGACTCAGGCTGCGCAGTCGGCACCCGCTTCCTTATTTGGGTTTTGGGTTGCCAGGTTGGGTTTTAGCCTATGACAAAACGGTTGAAATTGAAACTAAGTGATCGTGTATGTGTAGGGTGTATTTCATACACAATCTGGCAACCTGAATGGATCAATGATTTTAAAGATGGCCATGCAAATTACGGCAGTCCCCGGGGACCAAACAAAATTTTTCGTAAAAGTCTAGTGGGGCTACATACCCACCAAATTTCATGTGCCCCGGTGTTTCAATTGCGCCTCGAAAATGTAGTCAGATTCTAGTTTCTGAGAAGACTGCAAAACGGACGCCGACTTGGCTTTGTTGCTGTTGAAATTATAAGTAGCCTACCCTTGGGTGAACTTCGTTTTGTAATATGGTTTGATAGTCTCTTGAACAATGTGTTTGCTCGACCGTTTTATTGTGAGCCCTGTATGTGTTTAGCTTGGTTTCTTGGGGGTTTAGCCAAAGTCCTTTTAGGCAAGTCACTCATCGGGCATCCTACTCAGCAGAAATGCGTGTGCACAAGGCTTCACGGCACCAATCTTGCTCCAGCGGCGAGTTCACAACACATGATTGGCAAGATGTCTTCACAACACACCATATGGTTGGTTCAATGTATTCACATCACACCACATGATTGGCTCAATGTATTCACATGTCAACGTTTTGCTGAGGGAGGGGTGGGGTTACAAACTAACCCCATGCATTTCTATGGAAGATTTTTTGAGTGCTGTGTCTCCTCATTAGAAAGTCTCTGGTTTAGCGTAGCAGTCATTTGCTACCGAAGCTGCAGGGGGAGCTATGTCGTGAAAAATGCGAGCCCAAATCCGGTGAAAACCCAGAAACAGCGAAGGAATAACCAGACCTGCATAGGACTTCTTTAAGTGAGCGAAACCGTTTTCCAGATCTTAGCGGTGTAAACAGTCCATTGTTGGGGTGTTATGGCCACCGAAGTTCCTTGTGATTTACCGTTATGATTTTTGGCACACCCTACTGGCTGTGAGTGGAAGGGGTGCTGTTACCTGCAGTTTTCAGTGTTTGCTCCCTAACCAGGTGATCCAATTAGCCAGGATCAGAGGCGGACAGAGTACAGCTTCATTACTTGAGTAAAAGTACAGATAACCTTTCCTAAATTTTACTCAAGTACAAGTAAAAGTACAACAGTCAGATGTCTACTTAAGTAAAAGTACTGAAGTACTTGTTTTTAAAAGAGTACAAGAGTAGCCTACATTTTTTTTTTTTTTTTCAAATATTGCATTAGTACTGCCACAGTGCTTACATTTATGTACAGAAACGTCCTACATGGAGTTATGAAAAAAATGAATGTTAATACCTTGGAGAATGTAAAATGAATTGAAAGTAAAATCAAGTCATTTTCATCTTTTTACCATGTTACCAGGGATGGGCAGTATTTCTAATACATGTATTTAAAATATGTATTTCAAATACAAAATACTATTTTGTTATTGAAACACGTGAAGCGAAAACTATAATTAACCTGTTCAGAAAATGTAATAGTCTGGTGAGGTGGGGCCACAGGTTGGCACATTCCCGGGATGGACCTGCTGCATCTTCATCCATTGTTTCGTCCATGGTTTTGTCTCTTATCTAAATCTGACCATGGAGTTGACTTTGGCGGAAAGCTGAGGTGATTCCTGATAGGCTGTCCCAATCAGTGGCGCCTGCACAATTCAATCACGTTTGAGAGGGAAACAACAAATTGAGGATTTCCGAGATTTTCTTTTTTTTAGAAGAAGTAACGGGTACTCACGGTTATGGATAGAAATTTAGTGGAGTAAAGAGTACAATATTTGCCTCTCAAATGTACTTGAGTAAAGTCATGAGTACTCCCCAAAAATGATACTTCAGTAAAGTACAGATCCCTCAAAATTGGTACAAAAAGTACTGTACTCAAGTAAATGTACTCCATTACTGTCCGTCTCTGGCCAGGATGCGGTGCACCTGGCCAGCCGCTTCAAAAGGCACATTCTGGACCTGGTCTGCAGAGCGTTTTGAGCATTTTCGTCGGCTTTCAAGCCTGCTTACTGCCCTTTTTAGGGAACACTCAAATAAATACCCTTTTGAGCCTAAACCTAGTTTTGTTTTCCAATTCATGTGACGGTTTTCCCTGGGGAACCGTAACATGGGGTGACTGGGGTCCTTTATGATCTCCCTGGTTCTGGTCTGGCACCGCTTGATGTAAATGGATTGCAGGTCAGATAGCTCAGTGCGGGTGATGCGCTCAGCTGAACGCGCCACTCTCTGGAGAGCTTGTCTGTCCTGCTTAGTGCTTGTCTGTCCTGCCTTAGCGCCAAATCAGGTGGAGATGTTTTCTGTCAGGATGATCTTGATGGTGCAAGCAGCACCCTCGGTGGTAGGTGGAAGTCTCTCAAACACCATAGGTGGAACAGACGCTGATGAGCCTTCTTAACCAGGGCGTTGATGTGAAAAGACCACGCCAGGTCATGTGCGATGTGAATGCCCAGGTATCGGAAGCTGTCCACTCTCTCCACTGGGGTCCCATTGATGAATGGGTGCTTGTAGTTCCTCGCTCGCTTTGTGCTTAAGTCCACAATTAGCTCCTTTGTCTTGCTGATGTTCAGGAAGAGGTTATTCTCCTGGCACCAGTTCTCCTAGATAGGCCTGTTTGTTCTTGTCAGAGAGCAGGCCTACCACGACAGTGTCGTCAGTAAACTTGGCGATTGAAGTGGAGTCTGGTGAGGCTACACAGTCGTGTGTGTACAGAGAGTACAACAGTGGGCTCAGAACACAGCCCTGGGGAGCTCCAGTGCTGAGTGTGATTGGGGGAAAGACATTTTCTCACCCTAACTGCTTGTGGTCTGTCTGAGAGGAAGTTGAAGATCCAGTGACATAGGGATGTGCTTAGTCCTAGGTCACTCAACTTGCAGAAGAGCTTGGGGGTAATTATGGTATTAAATGCTGAACTGTAGACCACAACCAGCATTTCAACATAATTCCCTTTCTTCTTTGTCCAGATGGCAAAGGGAAGTATGCACATTGTAGTGGGTCCATGGTGGCAGGAATAGAGGACGTAATGAAGTCTTTGACCAGTTGCTCAAAGTAGCAGTAAATATAAATTTTGTCATAGTTAGTTATTACGTACATTCGTCTGAAATTGAAGACATAGCTAGATGCTATACTAGAAGCTAGATGTACTTGTATTCAGTTGTGGAACATGGGACGTAAAATTCAAACGAACAATTTTGAGCAAACTTTCTTCCATCCTACAGTTTCTTCCACCGTTCAGGGGGCACAAGACTGTTTTTCTCAGCTAAACAATTTACTTGGTGCACACCATTTTAGTCTATGGCGTTTGACGCGGTTGGCACCCATCACCACCTATATGCCACATAGACAATTCAGGCCTTGACATAGAAATTGTGAAATAACAACATACTCAATGACTGCACTCACCATTTGAGTACCTATAGGGTCCACATCCCTATGGGCCAGGTGATATAAACATTGACAAACCAGAGACCATACAATGACTTCCTTATATCCCACATCATGTGTTAACATGTAAAAATAACAATACTATAAAATTCTTTACAATTTTGCACATCATCCATGTTAATGAATATCTTCCTCGCCAGACATTATTCCCCTCCTGCCATTACTCCCAAGTGCCATTAATTAGGACCTTTATTAAAATGCCATGCCTTTGGGAGCAAATAACATGCATTATACAGCATGTTTCATACACAGAGACAATTCAGTGAGCTTTACAAAAAAAGGAAAAAAGAAGAACAAAAGATTGACCATTTTGGTGCATCATGAATTATTATTGCTGGAAAATGTTATGAAATCCTACACTGCATGTTGTAACTCATTGTACAGATCACACAGCCTGTAATGCATTACCTTACTTTGTTACCCAATAAAGTAATTAAATACAGTAACATGTTACTTTGTAACTCAATACCTTCAACACTGTAGGTGTATGATGGGATCAAACCTCTCTAAATCAAAAATGTCAAGTTCATGTCAAGTTAACCATAAGTGTATTGCAGTCTTCAATGTAATAGTCTAACAGTGTTGAATTTTAAAAGCCATACTTCCTAAGAAACCTGAAGACATTAAGCTAGGCCTCCTACATCCTGACCCTAGTCACTGAAGTCATAAAGACTCCTTGATTTTTGACCCTTTCTGTTGATGAAGCAAATGCATTATGGATCCCTCCTTATCCACAGTATTGTGAACAGTGCCTTGCCTGCCTGCAAAACACCATAGGCCACATGTATCAGTTTAATGCATGCACTTATATAAGAGGTTTGACCCAGGGACTATTTTCACCAAGAGGCAGGAAGGTGAGAGGTTAAAAAGAGGGAAAGAGGAAAAACCCCAGACTTAAATCATTATTCTACCCATAAATAAATGTATATGACTTGTCGGGAAAATACACATATATACACAAACTATGCAGTATTGCAAAAGGAGAGAAGTGCCGCACACTCCCGAGTTACACATATAAGTCTTTAATGTGACAACGTTTCGGCCTGTCGGCCTTCCTCGGTCAATGCAGCCGACAGGCCAAACGCTTGTCACATTAAAGACTTATATGTGTAACTCGGGAGTGTGCGGCACTTCTCTCCTTTTGCAAGTGTTTTACTGGTTGCCAGCACCTCCTTTTCTGGTGTGCGTTTTGCACCTCCATTCATAAACTATGCAGTATTGGCAATTTCCTTACTGTTTTCTCGGGTTTTGCTTTGTTTTTCGCTGGCTTTGTCATGACGAATGTCTGAGAAACTCCATCGCTACCTTTTTCTAGCCGGTGCCTGGCGTGTATGTGTATTTGAATGCAGTAAAGCAATTCGTTACACTCGTTATACTTCCTGACACTGAGGCCATCGGCCCGCCGGCCCACAGTTGCAAGGGTGTTTTTTCCGCTCACAGGCGCTAGGGGGAAGCGAGACGGCCACCATTCAACCCGAAAAAAGTCATATAACCATTCCAATGACTCTTAATTTACCTTCATTAAACATAACTGTTTAATGAAGGTAAATTAAGTGAAAAAACTTGCATATTAAGCTAAAAAACCTGCATAGTGTGCCTTTAATGGCTTCTACAGTACACATTACCAAGTAGGTTAAATGGTCTGCACATCAATGAGGGATTCCCACTCACGTATTGTTAATTATGTATGGCCTGTTATTGCCGTTACTGAACTGTCATCAAGTAAAATACAGGCATCTGGAGATGATCAATTTGTCAATCTAGAAAACTATTAAATTTGGGACTCCAACTTCACAACAAGAACTGTAGCAATGACAAGGGAGATGTTTTAACTCTTTGTTAATGTGCACAGGCAGATTTAACTATTGCTCAGACTTAAAAAGATAATTGGCACATTGGCATGCATTGTTTTTGATAACTCTAACAAAAAGCCTACATACACAAATAAAAGGATCTATATCTTAGATGTTTAAAAGTACTTTGTATATAGTAAATGGCAGAAACATTATCTTGGAGACTGTTGTTTGTCATAGTTTTGAACATTTACATTCAGCAACAAGTTGCATAATGGGTACATTGTGGCTGCTGCCAGTTTGTTGTGAGGATATGGCATATCCTGTGGGAGTGAAATGACAACAGTGCTTGCTGTTGTTAGCCAAAGAGCACAGCTCACACAGACTGCTAAGGCTACCTGGGCCATTTAATTAACCCTCTGAAGACTGTGTCAAATTACAAAGGACTTTGACAGAGTGCGTACTCCTAAGATAATTAATCCATGTACCTTACCTGAGGTAAAGTTAATCACAGTGAACAACACAATAACAGAGGCCTAAGCAAACAGGCTTTGTTTGATTGAGTACGTCACACTATGCGTCACGTCCCAGTCTAGGGGTTCTATGGGACATGAGCAAATGATAGGAGACGGCCAAAAATAGAAGTATAATTCAAAAATATTTATTTACAAAAACACTAAGAAAATATGGACGAACGAAAAATAAGGCTGCCCAAACGAAAGGCCTCCAAAAGTAGGCCCAGGTAATCCCCAGCCTTTTCCTAGACTCTTACTCAGGGGATAGGCAGGAGCGACAGTGACGGCCAAAAACCAGAGCGCGTGGCTTGCGCAAGCGGTGTAGCGTGGTGTAGTAGCGGCCAACCCAAAATCCAAGAACGCCCTTCTTGTGACGTAGGAGGCCCCCTTTTTAAAGGGCGGAAACCCAATCACAGTGCATGGCAATTTAGGAGTAGTTTGCCCACCGGACCGTCTGGATCAGTCTCACGCATGTATAGGCAAAACTGTATCAGACCGGTGTAACGTTGGTAAATCTTCCATTGCACAGCATGATTTTTGTAGCACGTGCAAGAAATGACAGTCGAAAGATACAATTACAGTGCTGCTATCAATTTGCTTGGTATAACCGCATTTACAGTTTTCTACAAACTCCATCAAATCAATCAAATTGGCCTCCATCACTCAACCAACGCTAACGGTAACATTATTATACCTAGGTCCTTATTGATAGGGGACTGGCCCCGGGGACGAAACTAAATTGTTCCGTAAAAGTCTAGTGGGGCTACATACCCACCAAATTTCATCAAAAAAAACTTTGACAATCATTATATTATATGACCACTTCGCTAGCGGCGGTCATAATAAATATATCAGCACACTGTCTTCTATGCTCCCAAGGTGATTTAATAGGTACAACGTTTTAACCACTCAGGTCTTTGTCAGGTACATCAAAAGACTTTTGATGTACCTGACCCTCAACAGTAACTTAAACTTAAAATAGGGCAGCAACCAAAGTACTATCCAGATGCATAATATACTAGATAGAGTACCAGAACATCCAGTGTACTGTTGAAAGACTCAGGAGGCAAGAACAAAGGTAAGCAATTTTAGTGTTCATGACTGTAATACTGTACAGGTAACATCAAAGTCTTTATGGCGAGGAGGCACAGGCCCGGTCCTTGGTCCAGTCAAGCACTGAGATCATTGCAGATCCTGCCAGATTGAGACAGCAGAAGTGGAGCAACCTAGTGGTGGTTGGGGAGGAAGAAAGGGGACATGATGTTGGCCTCTGAAAGCACAGATATGTAAGCCAAGCAATTTTAAAGACCAATGTAGGCCAGCAATTAGACAGGAGTAATCAGGGTCGGAGTGGGAATAAAATTGCACCCAGTGAGTTTTTGTATGGACCAACCCTATTTCCCCCAATGTTGATACAGGGCAATATCAGGCTATTCATATGGCTAAGCTAAGCAATATTATGCTGGCAGCACAGTTTAGCTTTGCAGTATGTAGAATCCACTACACATTAGATTAGATTAGATTAGATTAAACTTTATTGTCATTGTGCAGAGTACAAGTACAAAGCCAAAGAAATGCAGTTTGCGTCTAACCAAAAGTGCAAAAAAGCAGAAAAGTGCAATATGATACACAAAGTATAGACAGGTGATGCATAGGCAGGACAAGAAATGTAATGCAGTGTAGACAGTAGTATGTAGTTGGTTTACAGAAGTTGGTTTAGAGTAATATTAATATAATAATATTATAGATATAGATATATATAATAATAGAGTAATAGATATAAATATGTGCAGTGTATTAGCAGATCCTTTATAAGGGCAGAATAAATATGGCTATGTGATATGAACAGTGTATGAACAACATGTACAGATGTTACAATATAATAGCAGTAGGAATAATATGGATATTTGCAGTGTATTAACAGAATATATTATTCTGAAAAACAGAATAAATATGGATATTCAGTATGAACCATATAGACAGATATGTACAGTATGTACAGCTATGTGCAGTGTGGTAACAGTAACATTGTAGTGCAGATACGGTAACATTATAAGAGTATTAAGAATAAGTGTATGTGCAGGATGGATAGTATGAAGAGCAGTAGTCCCTGTCAAGGTTGCCAAGTCGTGCACAACTCAACAGGCACAGGCAAGGAAGCATCGGACGGGGGGGGGCTTAGTTGATTGGTTGTCACCGGGATGCAGAGTTAGAGTTCAGTAGGGTGACAGCCGCAGGAAAGAAGCTTCCTCTGAACCTGCTGGTTCGGGTGCGGAGAGACCTGTAACGCCTCCCGGAGGGTAGTAGGGAGAACAGTCTGTGGCTGGGGTGAGAACAGTCTTTGATGATGCTGCACGCCTTACGCAACGCATCGCTTGCCCTGGATGGCCTCAATGGAGGGGACTGAGGAACCAGTGATGCGTTGGGCAGGTCATTAACGCTTGTTGCAGTGGAGTATTTTGACACCAGCACGATGGATGTGGTTTTAAAACACGCGGGGACAGCCGCCTGGGCTAGTGACAGATTAAATATGTCAGTCCAAACCTCAGTCAGCTGCACAGCACAGGTCCCGAGTACGCGTCCGGGGATACCGATGTCCAAAAGTTCCTGTCGGGTGTACGATATGTACGCTAAACTGTTTTTACTGAAAATACTTGAAATAAACAAGCATATTACCACTAATTTGCAAAATCCGGAGAGACACAGGGCGTCGCGATGCGTCCGCGCCGCCATCTTGGTCGTTATACATAATCTCTCTATTACAAGTTCAGATGACATAGCCTGGTCCTTACTGCCGGTGACTACGTTTCTCTTCGTCATACAGTCTGGAACAATGTAATAAAAATCTGTCTCCGTAATGGGCGGATGCTTATTTTGAGGTTTAAAAATCATTGGAGTTCCCTTCACCAATCAGCAACGTTTGGTAATGACGTATGCTGTGCGCCAGAGTTCAGGCTCTACGCTTCCAACTTCTGCTCTCAGTAGTAAACAGTCCGCTGGCTAGTATGTAGGCTACCCGACTGCCAGGGCAGTCTCCTCGTAGTGGATATATCTCTAACTTGCGCCAGCCATAGACCGAGAGTTGTATACCAAAAGCGTCACGTCACCGAGATTATATCAGCTCTTGTCACACGCCAGTTTTCCTCTTATCTCTTCTCGCCGCTTATCAGACGATTGTTGTTCTACGCAGCCCGGTGACTTCGTCGGAGCTACGGAGCTTACTTTGACCTCCACGGGCTGTTCAGACTACACTCTCGGATAAGTTGAATTGTACTGACGACCTACGTGTTATTTAACCTGGAGCTTGCTCAGATAAACTAACAGTTGTTCGGCATAAAACAACGCAGTCTCACCTTGAGCCACGCTCGGTGACTGGCTAACGTTACTATCCACAAGCACGGTAGCCTCGCCTGGAGCCCAGCTCGGCCACAGGCTAGCCTATGTCAAACACAAACACGCAGCGGTTTACCTTGAGCCCAGCTCGGTAACCGCTAGTCCCAGTCAAGCACAATCACAGCAGCCTTGCCTTGAGCTCCGCTCGGTAACCGGCTTGCTCACATCAAGACACACCGCCTCGCCTTGAGCCCCGCTCGGTAGGCTAGCTAGTAGCTAACAATCCATTCCTTAAGTAGGCCTATCCCGCATTGATTTTGTAAAGGTAATTTGAGACTAGGGGGGGAGAATAACGAGCAGCAAACGTTTATTTGAAAACATGATAAGTAGTGATGCATGTAGTACACTTGTGCGTTTAGGTTTAGTTATCACCATCTGATAAATCAAACTTTTCCCAAAGCCAGTTGGAGGGAGAGTTACACGACGTCCTTGCCATTTATAAAATTGAAAAGACAAGCCTCTTGTTCCTGCTTTAATTGCGTGATGCCCTCGAGAGTTGAGAAAACTTAACGGATAGCTTCTAGCATTTCTTCCTCCTTCGCCATTGTTGCTATGCTGTTGAACTACAAGCTTCGCTGGACTACAAGCAACTAGGCAGGCAAGTTTCGCGTCATCAGTCAACTGTTCGCTGAATGGCTCGGCTACACGCGAGCCATATAATGTAGGTTGGGCCAGACTACGTGCAAGGCTGAAATCAAATTTTGGCCGGAAGTACGTAGGATGGTAACAACCAGGCTACAGATGACACCTCATATGTCACAAATTCCAAAGTCCCTCAGTCACAGAAACTGCAATTAAAACATGCTACAGTGGGCCAGAAATAGATAATTTAGTTTAAATTATTGGTTATACAAATCACCTACGTTTGGAGTGAAGATGTCATAATCCAACATGTATTCCAAAGTACATGGTAGTTCTCTTTCTCTTTGGTCCTTCAGACATTTTTCTCTTCTATTTCAAAAGGGGCAATGATAGCATATTGCACAGATAATTGTCAAGCATCTACAGTACCCACCATTTTAAACTCAATGATTCAATAGTCAGAGTCTCTGAATTGAACTTCTTGGCTCCATCATTATGATTAGCCTACTTATGTTATCATATTGTTCTCATATATCTTTTGCACTTTATAATTTCAGACAGACAGCTGCACTCTCCCATGTACATCTTCATCTGGGATTTGTTGATATCATGTTTACTACTGCTGCGAGTATAACAATGATATCTGTGCTTCTTCTTGAAATGAAAACAATGTCCTACTACTCGTGCGCCACCACTTTGTACATCTATCATCTCGGGGACATCACAGGATGCCTTGCAATAACCTTGATGGCCGTGGATCGAATGCTCGCAATTAAGTGGCCACTTAGATACCACAACATCCTCACAAACAGGCGCAGTATCATACTTATAGTAGTAACCTGGCTAATAGCTATTGCAGCAATGGGTGCTGTGACTGGAGTGGCCGATGGGCTTCCATACTGCCAGCCCATAGTTAGATATGTGTTCTGTGACTATCCTGCAATGGTAAGAGTGTCTTGTGTGGAGCCAGAACCCTATTTTATTGTTGCTGTGATCCTAGGGTCGTGGCTGCTGGGTGGCTATTTTACCCTGATCTTTCTAACATATGTTGTTATTGTTATCACTGAATTAAAGGTACACTATGCAATTTTCAACTTACGAAGTCAATTTGATGGTAAACAAACAGTGAATCATTCACCTAGCATAGCTATACAGCACAGAGGTAGCGAGTTGCTACCGAGAAAACCAGGCATTCAACTTCAAGAATGGCGGCCTGACAAATCTCGCGAGAATCGTGAAACATTACACTGTCAGTAGATAGCTCTTTGGTTCCTGTTGTTAATCCTTCACCTCCACAACAAAAGCATTTTTATTGTGTACAGGGGGATAAGTCATGAGAAGTTTGCTATTTATAACAGCAGAGTAAAATATAAATATATCAAGAATCTAGAGGGAGCTCTACAATTGCCAAAGAGGGACGGAACCAGAGGGGTGGCTCCGGGTGGCACGGGCCACCCTTGAGTTTCGATTGGTCACCCCAGGTGCTACACCAAAATCCTAGTCTACGATTAGCCATTAACAGTCAAAGGCGGGACTTTTCTTGAAACACTTGCAGCGCGTGAGTTTGAAGTGTCAGACGTCAGAAATGTAAATAGCAAACACGCTTGCTGACATGGCTTATTGTTTTTTGCATATGAGTTTACAGTAGGCCTAATAGGCATTTATCTAATCACAAACAACCCAGTATTGCGTCTGTTGAATCACGTGATGTAGGCTAATTTTTCTACCTGCCTATTCTACCTACCATACATAATAGACATTTTTAACAAGGGTGGCCTAGTGGGCATGGCCGTAGCTACCATTGAGGACACCGAGGTCATGTCCTCGGTATTTTCTTCAAGTTTCGTTTAATTTATTAAGTAGGCTATGAATATCCGACGAGACAATTATCCTTGCATTAACGCATTCATCACGTGACACCGCCGTTGCAGATAGGCTACCTCTGACATGTCAAAACAAAAGTACTTCGGTTATCGTGGACTGTGCCAATAAACTGGACATTTAACAAACGCAAACGCGAGCTCACATAAACGTCAATATAAATCCATTATCCAAAATAAATTAACTTGACGGTTGGTTCATTTCTGTCAGAAGGCTTTCACCTGACCTATACAAAGGCTGCAACAAAGTTAATGTTTGGAAAGCCAGAAGAAGTTGAGCAGACAAAGAGAAGGAGGGAAGGTAAGAAAGATAATGGTCGAATACAGTACAGCTGTAATATGGCTATTGAGATGCTAACCTGTAATGAAAATTTTATGTTGAAATTCAGTGGAGATGCAGTTAGCTAACCTGCACTGAAACTGAAGGTCTATTAATGTTATATAGGATGGATAATTAATGGTGTGATGGATATTATCACATGGCCCAAACATACTGTAACATTTTCAAATTATGTACATTATTGAGATTTGTTGTTTTAAGCAATCCAACACAAGATACAGGAGAAAGAAATCAGGCAGTTGAGGATAAAGAAGAGAATATAGGGAAATGATGAAGGGCCCTCCCAAGTGAGTGAGAAGGTAGCCTATAAGCTCTGCAGCCTATGACCCTGCAAATTATAAATGCAACATTCCCTATGCTGATGGAGAAGCAGAGCATTCCTAATTATGACCGCCGCGCAGCGAAGCGGCGGTCATATAGGTTTAGTCAGATTTTTTTTCTTTTTCGCATGCCCAAATTTCCGTCAATGATTCCCGGGACACTGAAAGACCGGGGTACACGAAACTTGGTGGGCATGTAACCCCACATGGATAGCATGGAACCATCGTTTTTCGTTTTGATCTGTAGCCCCCCCGCTGGACTGGACCCCCGAAAGGAGGGTAGGGCAGACACAGTTTTCTGTGAATATCTCGAAAACCGTAGGGTTTAGGAGGACCATTTTTTTTGTATGTTGATCTCAAGGGGCCATGTCAACCCATTCCATAACCACTCATTTCATGTATAGCGCCACCTAGTTAAACACAAAAAAGTAAAAATGAGGTGTTGTAATTGAAGGTATCTGTGACCTAACATAGTCAAAACTGCACAAAATTGGAAGTGTAGGATCATTATGACACCCTCTGTATGCACGCCAAGTTTTGTGGAATTCCGTTCATGGGGGCCACACAATAAATTAATTTATGTTACTATACACCAACTGGCCTGTAGGTGGCCGGAGACAGTTTTCTGTGAATATCTCGAGAACCGTAGGGCCTAGGAGGTCCACCTTTTTATGTATGTTGGTCTTAAGGGGCATGTCAACCCATCCCATTACCACTTATTTCATGTATAGCGCCACCTAGTTAAAAATTAAAAAGCAAAAAAATTAGGTGTTTTCATCACAATATCTCTGGCTGACAAGGTCAAAACTGCACGAAATTAAAAGTGTAGGATCATTATGACACCCTCCGAATGCATGCCAAGTTTTGTGTACTTTCGTTCATGGGGGGCCTTACAATAAAATAATTTATGTGTACATTTAGTGGCGCACACCAACAAGGATTCCCGGGACACTGAAAGGCCGGGTACACAAAACTTGGTGGACATGTACCCCCACATGGATAGCATGGAACCGTCATTCTTCGTTTTGATCTGTAGCCCCCGCTGGACTGGACCCCGAAAGGAGGGTAGGGGCGACACAGTTCTCTGTGAATATCTTGAGAACTGTAGGGCCTAGGATGACCAATTTTTTTTCCGTATGTTTGCCTCCAGGGTCATGTTAACCCATTCCATGTGCACACATGTGCATAAACAGATACACACGCACACACATACATTTACAGTAATCATAATTATGACACATACTCACACAGTAGACATATATGCGCATGCATGCACATGCACAAACACACATACGCAGGCAAACACACAAGCACGCACATACACACACACACACCAACACACATAAACATAAATTTGTACACGCACACATGCACACAATTCAATAATTTTTCCCGTCATCTGCTCCCTGAATTTTTGGTCATTGATACCCGGGACACCGAACCACCGGGGTACATGAAATTTGGTGGGTATGTAGCCCCACTAGACTTTTACGGAAAAATTTCATTTCGTCCCCGGGGACCACCACCAATCCCCCCCCGTGCTGGGCCCCCTGAACCTAAAAAAAAAAAACAGTTTTTCCTAAATAACTACCTGAACCGTGGCACTGAGGATGAAGAATCTTTTATGGTATGTTGGTCTCAAGGGCCCACATCAACCTGGCTCATAATCACTCATTTGTGATTTGCACCCCCACCCCCCGGTAAAAAATTAAAATGCAATATTATTCTGCTTTAATCGCCCCTATCTTCAGTTAAGATGTTCAGAACTGCACCAAATTTTATGTGTATGATTGACCTGGCATTCTCTGGGGGTATGTTTCGTAGAATTTCATCCATGGTGGGGTCTAAAAAAATTAGGTTATGTGTACATTTAGTGACTGTACACTCATTGGCCTGTAAATGGCGGTGCACACATATACACATGCACACACACAGGCACCCACATACTATCGGTATTAGAACGGCCGATACATAATTACAAATTCAGTAGGATTAAAAGAAAGCCAAAATAAATATTCATCATCATCATCATGGCTGCATTTTCAGTATTGGCGAGAAGTAGTCGTTTGTCCACTAGATGGCACATCATTGCAGTGAGACGTAATTTTGTTGGAAGTTAAAAGTGGGTTGGAAAAAACAATGGACGCTTCCTACAAGGACTGTAATTTACCGGCGAACATCTAATAAGGATAGGGCGATGTTCACATGAAGTGTAATTCCCATTTCTTCTTGAAGCCAAATAAATCTGAGGATGTTTATCGGACATGCTTGGTTTTACTGCAGGTACGTTAATCTTGTAATATCAATAAGGACCTAGGTAATGTTACCGTTAGCATTGGTTGAGTGATGGAGGCATTTGATTGATTGCATTTGTAGAAAACTATAAATGCGGTTATACCAAGCAAATGTATAGCAGCACTGTTTGTATCTTTCGACTGTCATTTATTGCACGTGCTACAAAATCATTCTGTGCAATGGAAGATTTACCAACGTTACACCGGTCTGATACAGTTTTGCCTATACATGCGTGAGACTGAGGCGCCTGTTTATTTTGTTTTAAGTCGTGCAGGGTGTGAGAGGGAATCGATGTGCTTTGATTCCAGCTTGGAAGTTGTAGTCTGTGAAATTAAAAAAAACTTTGTACGTGTGTGTGAAGGATCAAACAATGACACCTTCATTTCATTATGGCTGCTTTAGCAAAACACCTTAAGCTACTGTGTAGTGGGTCCCATTTAGAAGTGGCTACTTCATTTGGCGCTTTCCTTGACTCATGGAGCTGCGTGAATGTCATTACAACTTTTCGCCGCGATATGACAGTTTAAGTCCGCTTGATACTGTAAGGCGTAAGCCATTGGTTTCCAAAGGAGATTTTATTTGTGTAAGCCAGCATAGCCTATTGACAATTTATGTTGTAAATAGGCCTACCTTATAATCCTACCTGTAGCTTAGGGAAGCTAACAGCTTTCTATTAGGATCTAGTTTGTTAGTTACCGTTTTGTCATAACTCCCTGATGCATTTTGCATTTAGAATAGCCAGCGTGTATATCTCAATCGGAAAATTAAACAATATCGGGTGCCTATAGACTAGGCTGGGTGAACCCAGCCTGATCTGCCCGCTATTTATTTTTGATTTCTTAAAAGATTGAGCTTGGTCTGATGAAAGCCAGACTAGCCATGGACCTCAGTTAAACAATGCAAGGGAACATGAATCAGCCTATATTTGCCCGCGAACAATAACGGACAAAAGCTCTTCAACTTTGGCCCGTTAAAATGTGTATGAACAGTCTAGCGGCGCATTTCATCAAGGCCCATTTGGACATGTCAGTTATTTGCACCACTGGTTAGATGTAAAACAGCATTTCGTTTCAGACTAGGCTACTGTTACTTAATTTGTGCATTAACAATAACGTTTCAGACTACTGTTACTTAATTTGTGCATTGACAATAAAGTATTACATGAACTAAAGATGACACAAATCTTATGTAGAAGAAGAAACATTCACAAAAAATCCATCCATCCAAAAATGACCTTTGTTTTTGATAGCTGTTGAACGGCATGGAACTGACAGAGATGTTTTTGTTTATAAATACATAAAAATAAATAAATAAATAACATTTTGCTATTACCTTTTGCTTTTCCCAAATACAATGTAGCCTACAGGTGTAAGTGACCTTTCATCAATCCAGTTGCAATGGATGAACTGTGATGAACTGCCCTACTTGTGATTGTTTAGAGATTTTAAAGGTTTTATAACAATGCTACATCTTCTTTGGCTATTCTACAATCAATTCACCTTTTCAGCACCAGTAGGCTACTTTCTGTGCAGCCGCTTTTACACTCAGGCATGCCAAACAAGCATACACAAAAGTTTCAAGAGTGGGGGATGGAGTAAAATATGGAGACAAATTGAAGTGTGCTTTATTTTCGCGGAACGCATGTACAGGACTGAGCGGCGGTCATATTTTGTACCGCTATGCGGTACATCTAGTTACAGATGGAGCAGGGTCCAGTCTAAATATCCAAAGCCAATTAGGTGCATCTAAAAAAGTGGAAATTGTGGAAAAGTGTATTGGTTCAAGTTATAAACAAACCCAAAATTTCTGGCGATGTCGCTGACCTCGGTATTTTAAAAATCCTGGCTACGGCCTTGCTAGTGGGGCACTGATAAATTCAAGGGTGGCATGAGTCAAAACATTCAGATAAACAGAAACAGGTTCAAGATGTTAAATTCTGACACTTCAAATTCTCGCACTGCAAGTGCATCAAGAAAGGTCCTGCCTTGGACTGTTAATGGCCAATCGTAGACTAGGATTTTGGGGTGGCCAATCGAATATCAAGGGTGGCCCGTGCCACCCGGAGCCACCCCTCTGGCCCCACCCCTGGTTATGTTTGTTTCCTTAACAATATCTAGGTCCAATTCCCAATGGTCAATCCTGTGAGGCCGGAGATATAAAAAGTTGCCAAAGAGTCTTTTCTGCAGACACTTAACAGGGCTATGACATGGGAACCAATTACACAGGTGTGCGGGTGTCTGAGTTTATCATAACAGGATTTGATCATCTTTCACATCAGAAACTACTTGGCTCCTTAATCCTTATTGCTTGTGTCCTAATACTGTTTTTTTGCAGCACAAATTTCAGTATAATAGTTACAGACAGGCGTTTGCACTCACCAATGTATATATTAATTTGCAATTTAGCCATTGTGGACATCATGTTTAGCACCAGCTCGTGTATAACAATGATAGCTGTGCTTCTTGCAGAAATGAAAAGCATTTCCTTCTATTCATGTTTCACTGGTATGTACTTCTACTATCTTGGGGATTTTACTTCTACTCTGACATTAACATGGATGGCTGTGGATCGAATGCTTGCAATTAGCTTGCCACTGAGGTACAACAGTATCTTCACAAACAGACGGTGTATCATGAGCATTGTGGCTACCTGGATAATAGCAATGATAGCACTGAGTACAACTGCAGAAGCTGCACATAGCATTCCATACTGCCAGCCCATAATGAAATATGTGTTTTGTGACTATGCTGCAATGATAAGAGCTGGATGTGTGAACCCTGGGCCTTATTTTTCAATCCCAAGTCTCGTGGGCTGGTGGCTGTGGCTTCTGGGCGGACATTTTACTCTAATCTTCTTGACATATGTTGTTATTGTCTGGACTGTTCTAAGACTCTCAGACAAGGGAAGCAAGAAGATGTTTAGTACTTGTATTTCACATATCATTGTGGTTTCTGTTTACTACTCACCTAAACTGGTATCTGTGCTGCTCACTAGAGTTGGTGTGACACTCAACCTGACTGAGAGGAATGCTCTGCTTATCGTGGCCTCAACGCTGCCACCTCTCATCAACCCTATAATTTACTGTCTAACAACAAAAGAATTGAGAAAACATCTGATAAACCTCTTCACTAAAAACCGTGTTGAAATCAAGTGACTAAGTGAAAGCATATTATTGTATTTTTATACAGACATTACATTTATTCTCTCATGATGTTTTCAGTTATGTGATACTGTTCTTAAAATTCAGTTAACTAGGATGAGTCTATAGATGTCTTTTTTCCCCAAACAAAATCACAAAATAATGTAATATCTCTACTGATTATACTGAAAGAGATGCAAAGTCCTACTTCAATCGACTACATTGATCAAGAAAGTCTATTCTGTGTACTGTGTCTGTGTGCTATTCTGTATTAGTGAGCTGATGTTGTTTCTATGTGGGAACATGTATCACAGCCTATTTTCCTTGCCACTGTTGCCATATGGTGTGCTTGTAGGGAATTAAGGGTTAAGGCTTCCAGTTTTCTGGTCGTTGTGTTCCTTAAACGAATGTATATACATTCATATAATCACAACAAATACTAATAACATACTAAGGACATGACCGCTGTATTTCTGAAGTTTTTCTGATAATGCTTGGTATATATGTTGCTGATCGAATCATAAACTGCCACAGCAACGAAGAGGAATGACTGAAGAACTTGCAGGAAATTGTTGGTATTTGTGGGGGCCCACAACAAGGGCTTGCAGTTTGTAGGGTTATGTAAGCATTTTTTAGCAAAACCTATATATGACCCTCATTGGTCCTGAAAAGTATGTTTGAATATGTTTGTTCAATAATGTCTAGTCAGTACACCAAGGAAGGCCTATAGATAGAAATTGTGATAATAAAATATGTAGATTTTGGTAGTTTGGGCTTTTCATGTAGCCTTGGCAACTAGCCATCTAGTATAGGCCTGAATAATAACCTGCCATAGGCAATGCTAAAGTCATTGTTACAGTGCAGTGTGCAAGACTATCATTATGTTTTACTCTTATGAAACAAGGGTACACTTTTGTGTAGTCTGATGTGAAATGAGTCTTAAAGGTTCCTTTTTGAAGGGAACTGACTACCTGTTCCTACATGCACTGAACTGATTAATTTAGTTTGGATGCTCATTTACCCAGGTGTGACTGCTTCCTGTATTGTATGGATAGGAGTTTACAGTACAACAGCAGAGTGCCAGTTCAGCTGCGCTGGGGATACCTCTGCCTGTTTTCCAAACCGCTAATGAGGCAGAGAGAAGGCAAAGGTCTCTAGCGGCCGTTCACTTTCAGTCATTACGCGTGTTATTCTTAATATGTTAGAAAAACCCTATATAACTAGATGTACCGCAGAGCGGTACAAAATATGACCGCCGCGCGAGTGTGTGTGTGTGTGTGCTTGTGTGTGTGCATGCGTACATATGTCTACTGTGTGAGTATGTGTCATACGTATGATTACTGTGAATGTATCTGTGTGCATGTGTATCTGTTTATGCACATGTGTGCATATGGAATGGGTTAACATGACCCCTGGAGGCAACACACACAAAAAATGGTCATCCTAGGCCCTACGGTTCTCAAGATATTCACAGAAAACTCTGTTGGTGTACAGTCACTAAATGTACACATAAATTAATCTATTGTATGGCCCCCCATGAACGGAATTCCACGAAACTTGGCATGCATTAAGAGGGTGTTATAATGATCCTACACTTTCAATTTCGTGCAGTTTTGACCTAGGCCCTACGGTTCTCGAGATATTCACAGAAAACTGTGTTCGGCCACCTACAGGCCAGTTGGTGTACAGTAACATAGATTAATTTATTGTATGGCCCCCCATGAACGGAATTCCACGAAACTTGGCATGCATTAAGAGGGTGTTATAATGATCCTACACTTCCAATTTCGTGCAGTTTTGACCATGTTAGGTCACAGATACCTGTGATTACAACACCTCATTTTTACTTTTTATTTTCAACTAGGTGGCGCTATACATGAAATGAGTGATTATGGAATGGGTTGACATGGCCCCTTAAGATCAACATACAAAAAAAGGTGGTCCTCCTAAACCCTACGGTTCTCGAGATATTCACAGGAAACTGTGTCTGCCCTACCCTCCTTTCAGGGGGTCCAGTCCAGCGGGGGGGCTACAGATCAAAACGAAAAACGATGGTTCCATGCTATCCATGTGGGGCTACATGCCCACCAAGTTTCGTGTCACGGTCTTTCAGTGTCGCGGGAATCTTTGACGGAAAATTGGCCATGCGAAAAAGAAAAAAAAGAAAAAAAAATCTTCGCTGCGCGGCGGTCATAATAAATGTTATTCTCATAATTTCCTCTTGACATAAATCATAGTCTATGGGCTGCACTCAGTGAAAGCAAGACCATGTGGTTGTATTTGTTCATTGAAGAGATCAAATTATTCCGAGTAGCTACATAAAATGGCAGTCTGAAGTTGACACAGAGGCGGCCCGCTAGCGAATTTTAAGAAATAAAACATGTGGCAATGTCATAGTACCGTATTTTCCGGACTATAAATTGCTTCGGAGTATAAGTCGCATCAGTCAAAAAATGTGTCATGAAGAGGAAAAAAACATATATAAGTCACACCGGACTATAAGTTAATTAGAAATTTATTTCACAAAATCCAAGACCAAGAACAGATAGACTATGCAACTGGACATAGAGGCCAAAAATATTGAGAACTCTACCGGGAATGTTAATGAAGACGAAGGAGTGAATGTTGGCAAACTGAGGCGAGCCGGGCGATAACGAAGGCTGCCACGAGGGGCCGATGCTAATTGTAAAGCAATTTACAAAAGATTCACTGAACGAAAATGCTGTTGTTGTACATGAAAATGTAGCTAAAATTGTGGAGAATTCAATGCAATCAAGCATTTTGGGCGATATATAGGCACACGCTGTCGTTTTAACGGTTAGGACAATGCAGAAGAGAAAGTTATCATTCTCAAAATAACCTATGGCTGTGAGTTTTGTTTTCAAATGTTGTCATGCATGTCTGGATAACGGGTGAGGAATGTTTAGGAGACAGAATATCGTAAATCCTCAAATTATAGCTGGGGTCTTTTCTTTAACTAGGCTGCGCAAAGCACAGCACCTTTATGTTGGCGGGGAATAAGGGACACCAAAACCAACAAAGATATATTTAGGGTTCTTTATGGATATATGAAAAAAAAGGATCTTTAGAAAGGACATATAAGTACAAAAACAAAATTAAGCTCTGTAGCTCTCAATGTGGTCCAGTACAAAAGCACAACCAAAAGAAAATGTTTTCACTTCAGTCTTCTACAGGTGTATGAAACATGGAAAAAATGTTCAATCTTCAGCAACTGGTGCTTCATTAACATTACAAATGTCCATCCAAGATGGCAGAGGCAAAAGCAGTAGCCTACAAATTTAGCAGGATAAAAACTACAGTAACAGCTCAACATGGTGATACAGTGTAAATCTCAGTGGCATAAAATGGTAGCAGTGATACTACAAAGAGAGAAATACACAAAATCAGCGAGCAGCGAGACATTCAACACACTTACAACTTCATACACATCACTGCATTGTCGGGTGTTCTCACCAGGATACAGATTTCAGGATACAGTCTCAAAACTAGATAAAACAATGTGGCTTTTAGTCACCTTAATAAAACATATTTTTAGTTTCCTAGCACAAATAAACTCTAAAACATGACCCGGTTACATTTATTTGGGGCAGGCTTGTATTCAAGGCAGGCCTTTATTTCTTACGTGGTGCGTTTTATTGTGAGACTTTTTGTGGGGATTTAATTTACGTTTGGACTGTTTGATTATATTGCTAAATGTTGGGACTGATGGCCACTGAAATCTGTGGGGTATTTTTGATGGTTCACTATTAACTTTCATGTAGTTAATAGAGTGTCGGGCAGGAGCGTGCGGTCCATATGGGCAGGTGGGGCAGCGAACTACCTGAAGCATCCTTCACAAAAAATAGTTCCTCAGTAAATCATTGCTCCAAGTCTACTTTTAATAATGTGATTGTCACATTAATTATCTATAGTTTCTGTAGGCTTTCCAACTATTTTTGGTCTATTGACATCAACTTTTGGATGATGGTGGCGATTCTCGTTGAGTTTAATCTGTCATGCAATGTTGGGGCAGGGCACCTCGACGATCGCATTCCTCAATAAATTATCGCATAACCCTGGCGGCTTCAAAAAGGATTGCAATCCGCGCTAAAAGACGCCTGTATGGTCGTAAAGTAGTCTGCCCCATGGTCATATTCTAGAACTAGCCTACTCAAATTATTCCGCCAGTTATAAATTAGGCCTATCGTTTCATTTCAAGATGCAGAAATGGCGAGTAGTGTTGCACCTGTTAACCGTGTTGAGTTTCTGTTTAAAAAAACTATTTGAGAGGTTGAAATTAGAAGATACGTTAGCTAACCCTGGTGTCTTCCTTAGTTTAGTACCTAGCTTCTAGTGGATTTAATAGCATCTTTTGACAGCGCAAAAACGAGAAGGCAACGGTGTTCAAATGGCATAGGCTGTTGCATTCAGAATGAGCTAGCCTAGTTTCTACAGCGAGTGGTCAGACAATTATCCATAACACCCAACTGTCTTGAGTTGCAGTTATAAAACCCAACTACTTAAAAATATTAGATAGTTAGCAGGCCAGACAGAACACACAAAAAAATAGTTTTGTTTATCCATAGCAACAACGTTGCTATGCTTCGCTGGTTTAACGTGATGAGAACGGTGCAAACTTAACTGATGGGTTACTGATCTACAATTCTGACTGTGACATGATTTAAGCATACCGCAAAGTCCTGTAAAATATGTCATTTTAATGTAGCCCAAAATGATAGGCTATTAAAAAAAGTCAGACTTTCTGCCCTACCAAAATGTATGGTCACCGCACGCTACTGGTGTCGGGATTTGCGAGACAAGGCATCCGCTTTCATTTATTCAACGTGCGCTATGCTGTAATAGAAACCTTATTGCATATAGCCAAATAGGTCTACGATAGCCTAAATTGAGGTTTTTTTTTTTTTAATTATGCATGATTGACTTTTTTTTATCAAATTCATAGACTGGAATGCCTCGCAGCAACAATTGTGTTTAAATAGGCTACTGCTTCAGCCTCTGGCCAGCTCAGAAGGCAGTGGCAAGCGACTGGTAGCTTGAGAGCGACGTGTTGGATGGTGTAGGACAACGACTTTTCATTGGCAACAATATTAAACCAACCCACTGTATAAAATATTAAGAAGAGCTCCTTTACGAGTTTAATCGAAACAATGTAGGCAATTATTACCGGCATTTATTTGTCCAAAACTGAGGCCCGTCTATAAATAGAATCCTGGCCATAATTTGAGGATTTAGGTATGCACGTGTGTTTCAGGCATAGTGCAAGCACTAATCTAAAGTGCGCAGAACTTGTGCATTATGAGACTGCTCTCTCACGGCTGTAGTAGTAAAATTTCATGTAGGGTTCATGTCAGTTAATATGAATTAACATTTAAAAACATGTTCAATTTTATATATTTTTATATATACGCTATATTGTACGCTATACAAGGTAATTCTGATTTCATGATCAATGCTGTTGTGTCTGCCAGCGTTTGGACAATGAGACACCTAACGTTAACGCAGCAACATTAAACCCACAGCATTCCCGACAGTTTGGATAAAAGTGTGTTTGCCTTCGTGGAAGTATGGGGATAATTTTTCTCTCGTCAAGGTTAAAAAGGTGAATTGACAACTGTGTGCAGATGTGAGAAGCCTATCCACATCAAAGAGTAGGATAATAATTCAAATTTTATGAAATACCTGTTAAAACAACTCGGCAAAGGTAATTGCGAAAGACCCTAGCCTTAGCGATGCCGAAGATTGAGCCATTCCATAAAAAACAGCCAAGGCTAGATTTTTTGTACTTCAGTGCAGTCGCCAGTAGGCCAGGCAGAACTGTCAAGTCAGTTGCTTTCAGGCAATTTTATTGCTGTAGCTCAAATGTTATTGCTGCTAGTCACATTGGATAAAGGCGTCTGCCAAATTAATAAATGTAGCCTAAATGTAGACATAACCTGGATAAATTTGAACGTGTAAGCAGCCCTGGCATGCCAAAGAATCAATGATGATGAGTTTCATTCCACAATGTTTCATTCATTTGAAACATAAATCACAAGTCACTGTTAAATATATGAGAGACAGTTGTTATTTCGTTTTAAGCCGATGAAACTGTCTTAGGACTACTGTTTGTTTGTAGGCCTGTTGAGGCTACAATAAATAGGTCTAAAAATTATGTTTAGCCTATCATTATTATTGTTTCAGTAAAATAACACTAAACCACTTTTGTGATTTTAGTACCCTCCAAGGTTAAAGTGACACTGTAAATAACAACTGCATTAATACAATGTATAATGTTCATCATAGTGTAACATTTGTATCAACTAGATGTACCGCAGAGCGGTACAAAATATGACCGCCGCCCAGTCCAGCACATTTTTTTCCACAAAAAGAAATCACGCTGAAAGGCCTATATGATTCTAACTGTCTCACTAAATTGCATTATCCACACTCAATTCTCACTGGTATCTGCTAGACAACAAGTACCAAAACATGATTAGTTCATAGATTTCACATGTAAAATTCATTTTATACAACCCCACCTCCATCTTGCCTGTTCATAATTCTGAGAAATTGAAGGGTTCAGATGTAAAAGCCTCTAAATGCCACCTATGTCAAAAATGAGATAAAGATGGTGAGGGGATGCTCTCCACACATAGTATACGCTAATCAAATAATTTAAATTCTAAACCCACTAAATACCACTCTCTTCCTGGTCTGAAATATCGATTTATAGGCAAAAACCTATAGGAGCCTGAATTTAAATGCTCATTTAAAAGAAAAGTGGTCAGACGGATTTAGAGGGTTTTGCATCTGAACTCTTCAATTCTTGATTGTTTGTGTTATGTTTATGTTATGTGTGTGTGTGTGTGTGCGTGCTTGTGTGTGTGCCTGCGTATGTGCCTGTGCATGCAAGCGTACATATGTCTACTGTGTGAGTATGTGTCATACGTATGATTACTGTGAATGTATGTGTGTGTGTGTGTATCTGTTTGTGCACATGTGTGCACATGAAATGGGTTAACATGACCCCTGGAGGCAAACATACAGAAAAAAATGGTCATCCTAGGCCCTACAGTTCTCAAGATACAGTGGGTCCCCCGTTAAGTTTGGACGGGTTCCTTCATGAATCACGCACCCCATTTTCTCAGCAGAAATGGCACAAACTGCAGTTGACACAAACAACCACAAGGTGTCACTTGGGTGCCACTACTATTTTTGATCGACTGACTTACTGCTTCCATGACCTTGGCGGGGCACGGAACTTAAATTGATCACGGTAGTTTAAGCTTACACTTGACAAAACATTCTAATTTGAAAATGTAGATGCAATTGTTGTAAAATGGTGCAGCTCCTTTAAGAAAGCACCGTGTGCAGGGATGGAGAGAGAGAAAGCGAGAGGGGATAGGCCTATGTGTGTTAGAACTTAGCGTGTGGGAAAAGTCGCGTGCTGTTGAGACTGGAGCGAGTCATATTCAAAATAATGCAAAAAAAAGCTATTATCCTCATTCATTGCAACCAAAGCATGCCTGCTTGCCGACGTTCAAACGAAAAATATATCAAAGCACCTTTTGCGTTTGAATGTAGCACGAAAAAATGTTTAAACAGCTGGACAAATGATTTAGCTAATTGATTATATAACCTGTACACCAGCAATTGTTGAACATTTACCTGTACAAAATTACATTGACAGTAGCCCAGCCTAACAGCATGTTGTAGGCCTACTGTAGAAATTTCACTTAAATTGCAACCGCAACATGCCTGCTTGCCAACGTTCAAACGACAACGAAAAAGATAATAAAACAACAAGAGGGTTGAGTCTGAATGACACTGAGTTTTTGTAGTTAAGAAATATTTTCGTATAAAAAAATGGTAATTCTTCAATCTCCTTCACTGACGCCTATGGAAAAGGCTTAACGTCCCAAAACAACGATCAATGATCATCAAATTTCTCTCTCACATTGCTCCTCATAACCATCTATAAAAAAGTGTTTTTTCTTTTCTTTTTGAGCACATCCGAATCCCAGGACATAACACACTGGACCTTATAATAGGCTCGAGATATAATTCCAAAGGGGGCAGATAGGGGCCACTGCACTTAAAACTTAAAAAGATGAAGCTTTCCGAACTTTGAAATTGCGATCAGTGACTGGCATCGGGTGAACGAAGCTTTTCGAAGTTGAACAGGCTATTAAAAGATTTGCGTACCTCCATGTCACAGGAGAGACTGGGCTCTCCCTTCTATGAAAAAGACGTTAGGCTACCTGCAAACTGACCTATGATTTCATTGCTGAGTTTGCGGCAAAGCAAGAAAATGTATTTTTTCCTGAGTCAGGATATGGCGAGTCAGTGTCATTTATTTGTCCAATGTTAGCCTATATATACAGACCAGTACATCTTATCAATAGTTTGAATGTCGTGTGTGTTTCTGCTCATTGACAAATACCGTTCAGCACAATGATTCATGCCCAATTAATATGCCTTTATCACGGCAGCAGAAGTAGGAAGTGAACAGCCCTGTTCCTGTGTGAGCACAGGTGTTTCTAATTAAGTGTCAGATTCGGCCACAGTTACTTCAACCAGAGGCATCGTTAATGTTTTTAGGAACACCTGTGGTTTGCCTGCCAACAGGAAATTGAACAGCCCTGCTTCAGCTGCCCGTGGGCTGCCGTGATAATGGCCTATTCCCCCTGTTAAAGTGTTCGCCTTTGTTACACTATTTGGTTTCGTGATGTAGCCTGTGATAAACACCATATGGCCAAATATGTGACTCAGCTAATGTTATAGGCTATACAATTGAATTTCCCCTCTTAAAGGCAAGCTGGTGTAGCTTATTAGACTAGGCTACTATTAAAATACACCGACGGTAGCCTTGGCTATGTGTAAAGTAAGCTATCGCATGATTTCATGCACGTAAGTGAAAAGGGCCTTGCATCTGTCAAGTTCGCACAGGGCCTCGCATCCCCTTGCGACGGCCCTGCAGCTCCTCCTAAGACAGCGAGGAAAAAGTTAAAATACGCGATAAACCCGGGAAAAGTTGACAGGTTTGTTTCGGTCCCGGTGATTATTTGTGAAATTGTGCAAACGACAGCCTTTTCAAGGCATTTCAAGGAAGGAGTCGTAGCATGCAAGCTCCCAAATTGACCCAGTAGCCTAAGGCATCAATAAATTGTTGGGACTGGGGAGGGTCATGCGTTTCTCAATCACTTTGGAGGGTCATAGAAAAAATTATTACTGGCGAGGGAGGGTCACGTCTTTTTTGACTAACGCTCCCAAAACTCCTCCGGTAGCCCCTTAATTAAATAAATAACGAACAGTCCCTAATTGATTAATAGCCTAGGCCTACACCAGCAATTGTTGAGCATTGACCTGTACAGGACATTGACAGTAGCCCAGCCTAACAAGCAAATGTTGCAAAATATATCAAAAGACGCAATTAATCAGAAATAAATAATGTAATCTGCACCGCTTTTATTTAACAAACTGCAAGCAACAAGAGCATTGAGTTCGCTGTAAGGCCAAACCCAAGAGCAAAGCCTATCTGTTAAGGCAGTCGATAGGCTATATAACGAGCTGTGTGCCTGAAAGACGATAGATGACGGCTCTGGTCATCCCATACCCTCCCCCACTTCCTGTAGCCTACCATTATGAAGGCCTGTAGCCTAAAACGACTTCGTTGCCGTTTTGTGACATTAAGCTTTTCACGTTAAGCCCCCTCCCCATCCCCTTCTTTCACAAGCAGTGGGGGGCGGGGGCACAAAGTAACACTTTTGGTAGACAAAGGAGGGTTCTCCAGCTTCTGTCGTTTGACCACAATCCGCTGCAACCAGGCCAGGACAGATATTTTTAAAGAGGGAGACGCCGAAGCAGATGTCTTCTTAATTTTTTTATTCTTCAGTAAAAGGTGCAGAACATTAATAAACTTTGACTAACATTTCGATGTATCGATGTTTTTGACTAACGAACATCGAAACGTTAGTCAAAGTTTATTAATGTTCTGCACCTTTTACTGAAGAATAAAGAAAATTAAGAAGACATCTGAGCTGCACCGGCGTCTCTCCTTCTCTCTAACACTTTTTGGCTTTGGCTAAATATTTCTAAAATCATTTGAGTTTCACTAGTCACATGTTTTAACAAGCAACACTTGTTATTGAACTAATGACAGACGTGTGTCGAAAATCGACTTTATTTTCCATACGGAGAAATAATATATGCAGAGTCTAACCAAGGTCAATCTTGCCAAAAAAAACCCTCAAACCTGAAAACACATGAGGCAAAAGTGCAAAACATCACAAAACTAACTAAACTAACACGCATATTTTTGTATTGCAATCATTGTAGCCTACAGTTGTAACAGCGCCAGAACAGTCGTTTTACTCCCCGGATGCGCCATTATAGAACGTTTAACGTGTCCCATAAACAGCTATCAATTAATCACCAAACGCCTTATAAACAAGTATTGCCAGGAGCAACACCTTGCAAAAAATGATAACAATAGGCCTTTATATGGGAGATTCGAACTCAGAACTACCTGAAAGTTGCAGACCTGTTCTGGAAATACGTTGCATTAACCCACTCGACCGTCCAGACAACGCTATCTGCTTCGAGTAGGCCTATTGGGTAGGACTGTAGCCTACACTGGTTGCTGTGGCACAGTCTTGAGGACCGAATTCGTTTTTCTTTTGTCACATGAATGCTGTCATTTTGTTAACATTACTGTTAAGGAGATGCTGTAGGCAAAGTCTATATTTCAACCTCGTTAGTGTAGTAAAAAAAATCAGAACTATTCACAAGGTTTCTGGGCAGCATATTTATGTTCTGTTAGCAAGCCGAACTTCTCATGACTACCGACAAAGTAGCCTACTGCCAGCTGACTAAGCTCTCATTTTAAAAACATTACTGAGAGACAGACACTGTACAATCAAGAAATCTTGCCACTGAATCCAAAACTATGTTTAACATTATGTACAAGGCTTAGGCTACAGTGGACTAGCATGTTGCAGGGGCTGCTAAAAACACAGAAACGCACTGAAAACTCGGCCAATCACAGCCCTTGCTGTCGAATGCGCCGTCTGGTTCGACCGTGGAACTCCATTAGCGGACTATGCTGCCCCCAAGCAGCTGCAGTTGTACTTACATTTCACCATTCACCATGATCGTGAATGAAGTGTCAATTTTTAACTGGGACCCACTGTATTCACAGAGAACTGTGTCTGCCCTACCCTCCTTTCGGGGGGTCCAGTCCAGTGGGGGGCTACAGATCAAAACGAAAAATGACGGTTCCATGCTATCCATGTGGGGGTACATGCCCACCAAGTTTTGTGTACCCCGGTCTTTCAGTGTCCCGAATCCTTGTTGGTGTACGCCACTAAATGTACACATAAATTATTTTATTGTAAGGCCCCCCATGAACGAAAGTACACAAAACTTGGCATGCATTCGAGGGTGTCATAATGATCCTACACTTTTTTAATTTCGTGCAGTTTTGACCTTGTCAGCCAGAGATATTGTGATGAAAAACACCTAATTTTTTGCTTTTTAATTTTAACTAGGTGGCTTATACATGAAATAAAATGGTAATGGATGGGCTGACATGCCCCTTAAGACCAACATACGTAAAATGGTCCTCCAAAACCCTACGGTTTTCTGAGATATTCACAGAAAACTGTCTGCCCTACCCTCTTCTGGGGTCCAGTCCAGCCGGGGCTACAGATCAAAAACGAAAAATGATGGTTCCATGCTATCCATCGGGGTTACATGCCCACCGTTTCGTGGTACCCCGGTCTTTCAGTGTCCCGGGAATCATTGACGGAAATTTGGGCATCGCGAAAAAAAAAAAAAAAAATCTGACTAAACCTATATGACCACCGCCAGCCAAGCTGGGCGGTCATAATAATAGTTAGGCACAGGTGACTCAGGTGGTGGGAAATCAAATTCTGCTCAGGACCCCATAAATGCTTGGGCCGGAAAAATGAACTGACTAAAGGGCCTAACATTTGGTGCCATTTTTGAATTGACGTCAGTTGTCCACGTGTTTGGTTGTCCCAAACCAGAAGTGGCGGCCGATATCCTCCAGATGTTGTTGTAACCGTGATGATGTCAGTGCACACACCTCCTAAATAAGTTGGCTGCAGAGGATTCAGCTGAGAAACACCAGGGATTAAAGTGAAAAAAAATCGTTTGACTGAACTTTTTTCAGGCCATAAGTCATACATATCTACCTATAGAGATAGTAACCCTTTATGGGTCGCGACCTATTGGTTTTTAATGTACAAAAAAGATGCAAACAGCAAAGTAGTGGAGTATTCGCTTTATTCACACGGGCGCCCATTGTTTAAACCAAAACGAGGCTACAGGGTACACTTACTATAAAATTAATGCCACCTACAGGTGAATGCATAGAACATAACAATACTATGGTTTGTGTACCCTGTAGCCTCTGCTTTAGCCAGCCAATGGCCACCATGTGAATAAGGCTAATTGAGAGTGTTCTTGATTGAGATTTGAGTTTTCCTGATGAACAAAAATATATTTTAGTACCATCCCTGACCATTGCTGATTAGCCATTGCTGTTCTTTTCTACTGCAGCAATATTGTAGAAAGGCTTTAACACACTCTTATTTAATTACTACAGGCCAAAAGTGTTTAAAGGGGAGATTTTTCTTGTTAATATGCAATTCTACACCAAGTAAAATCTATTAAAATCAAGTTTGTAAGACTTCCCATTTCTCATCAAAGTAACGAATCAGAACATTCTAGATATTGTTCATATTTCCATTTGTTGCCTCATCCGCATTTAATGAAAAACATGGTAATTTTGAGTTTTACAGACAACTCAGTTTTCCAATGAGCAGCAATACTGTGTGTGCTCATGCAGGAGGTCTGCACATTTGATAACGACAATCTGGAGATGGTGCTTTTGTCTTCAGCAACAGATTGTATAAGGCTGACAAAAGGGTTGCGATATGGTGAGGGACAGGTCGCGGTTGGCGCTATGAAAGAACATCGCGTATTACTTTGTAACGTAAAAAACGGTCAGCCATAGATAAACGTAGCCTACCTCTGTCGTGGTGGCTAGTTGCACCAGGTAGGAAGATGTCCTGAAGTGCACTAACGCGAACCTTATGGCGGTCTTCTGACTGGTGGCGTGCTAAAGCGTTTTCCCTATTGCATCCATAAACAATTTTTCTTGCAGCTAACGGCTCAAAAGCAAAACCTCCCTGGCGCTTTAATTTCTTTACACCATGGCTTGTTAGTTCTCCCCGTTTCCAACAGCTGCCCATCTCCATTTATTATGACGCCCGAGCTTCATATCATATAGGTTTAATCAGATTTTTTTTCTTTTTTTTTTGATGCCCAAATTTCCGTCAATGATTCCCGGGACACTGAAAGACCGGGTAATACCGAAACTTGGTGGGCATGTAACCCCACATGGATAGCATGGAACCATCGTTTTACGTTTGATCTGTAGCCCCCCCACTGGACTGGACCCCCTAAAGGAGGGTAGGGCAGACACATTTTCTGTGAATATCTCGAAACCGTAGGGTTTAGGAGGACCATTTTTTGTATGTTGATCTCAAAGGCCATGTCAACCCATTCCATAACCACACTCATTTCATGTATAGCGCCACCTAGTTAAACACAAAAGTAAAATGAGGTGTTGTAATTGAAGGTATCTGTCACCTAACATAGTAAAACTGCACGAAATTGGAGTGTTGGATCATTATGACACCCTCTGTATGCACGCAAGTTTTGTGGAATTCCGTTCATGGGGCCACACAATAAATTAATTTATGTTACTATACACCAACTGGCCTGTAGGTGGCCGGAGACAGTTTTCTGTGAATATCTCGAGAACCGTAGGGCCTAGGAGGTCCACCTTTTTATGTATGTTGGTCTTAAGGGGCATGTCAACCCCATCCCATTACCACTTATTTCTTGTATAAAGCGCCACCTAGTTAAAAATTAAAAGCAAAAATTTGGTGTTTTCATCACAATATCTCTGGCTGACAAGGTCAAAACTGCACGAAATTAAAAGTGTAGGATCATTATGACACCCTCGAATGCATGCCAAAGTTTTGTGTACTTTCGTTCATGGGGGGCCTTACAATAAAATAATTTATGTGTACATTTAGTGACGCATACACCAACAAGGATTCCCGGACACTGAAAGACCGGGGTACACAAAACTTGGTGGGCATGTACCCCACATGGATAGCATGGAACCGTCATTCTTCGTTTTGATCTGTAGCCCCGCTGGACTGGACCCCCGAAAGGAGGGTAGGGCAGACACAGTTCTCTGTGAATATCTTGAGAACTGTAGGGCCTAGGAGTTTTTTCAGTATGTTTGCCTCCAGGGTCATGTTAACCCATTCCATGTGCACAAATGTGCATAAACAGATACACACGCACACACACATACATTTACAGTAATCATAATTATGACACATACTCACACAGTAAACATATGTACGCATGCATGCACATGCACAAACACACATACAGGCAAACACACAAGCACGCACATACACACACCCACACACATAAACATAAATTTGTATCACGCACATGCACACAATTCAAGAATTTTTCCGTCATCTACTCCCTGAATTTTTGGTCATTGATACCGGGACACCGAACCACCGGGTACATGAAATTTGGTGGGTATGTAGCCCCACTAGACTTTTGGAAAAATTTCATTTAAGATCCGCTTGATACTGTAAGGCGAAGCCATTGGTTTCAAAGGAGATTTTATTTGTGTATTAAGCCAGCATAGCCTATTGACAATTTATGTTGTAAATAGGCCTACCTTATAATCCTACCTGTAGCTTAGGGAAGCTAACAGCTTTCTATTAGGATCTAGTTTGTTAGTTACCGTTTTGTCATAACTCCCTGATGCATTTTTGCATTTAGAATAGCCAGAGCGTGTATATCTCAATCGAAAAAATTAAACAATATCGGTGCCTATGGACTAGGCTGGGTGAACCCAGCCTGATCTGCCCGCTATTTATTTTTGATTTCTTAAAAGATTGAGCTTGGTCTGATGAAAGCCAGACTAGCCATGGACCTCAGTTACACAATGCAAGGGAACATGAATCAGCCTATATTTGCACAAACAATAACGGACAAAAGCTCTTCAACTTTGAAAAGGTCTAGTTTAATGACACATTTCATCAAGGCCCATTTGGACATGTCAGTTATTTGCACCACTGGTTAGATGTAAAACAGCATTTCGTTTCAGACTAGGCTACTGTTACTTAATTTGTGCATTAACAATAACGTTTCAGACTACTGTTACTTAATTTGTGCATTGACAATAAAGTATTACATGAACTAAAGATGACTAAAATCTTATGTAGAAGAAGAAACATTCACAAAAAATCCATCCATCCAAAAATGACCTTTGTTTTTGATAGCTGTTGAAAACGGCATGGAACTGACAGAGATGTTTTTGTTTATAAATATTATGCTGATACCTTTTGCTTTTCCCAAATACTGTAGCCTACAGGTGTAAGTGACCTTTCATCAATCCAGTTGCAATGGATGAACTGTGATGAACTGCCCTACTTGTGATTGTTTAGAGATTTTAAAGGTTTTATAACAATGCAGTTTTAGAACAATCTTCTTTGGCTATTCTACAATCTATTCACCTTTTCAGCACCAGTAGGCTACTTTCTGTGCAGCCGCACACACACACACTCAGGCATGCCAAACAAGCATACACAAAAGTTTCAAGAGTGGGGAATGGAGTAAAATATAGAGACAAATTGAAGTGTGATTTATTTTCGCGGAACGGATGTACAGGACTGAGCGGCGGTCATATTTTTATATCTAGTTTTTTTAACTTTTGACACCTGCCTTCCTTTAGCAACAACGCATCCATGACAGCTAGTGGCCTTGCCAAATAGACGCACACAAATCATGACGCTAATATTCGAGGTTCTGGTAGGCCTACTGGTTATGGTTTTGTGCTATAAATGAATAATATTTTATAGCAAAGTTTTAAGTTGACTATTTGTAATTGTATGGTTATTTTTTGTCAACATACACTCACAACCCACTGTCGTTAAAAGTGAGGCCTAAGCAAAATAGGCTACAAGGCTGTCTGTGCGTCACAAACAGACTGACCCCTTACTCAACAGTTCAGCGATGATGACAGTGATATTATTTTTTTTTATGCTAACACGCTCAGTCAAAACCTTCCGTGTAAAATTGTGAAAAAAACATTGTTGTACATGTCATAACAGACGGGATAATAAATTGCATAGGCTACGGTTTATATTCGCGCCGCTTTACACATAATGTTAGTTGCATTGATTAAAAACTGTAACAATAATAGTAGCCTACATCGAGTGGCATAGAAGGCTATCTGTTCAAGTCATAGGTGACACCCAAAATGAATGACCTCCCCTGACAAGAGTTCGCGATAGTAAGAAATTGTCTACATTGATGCACAGAAAGAACACAGCCTACGCTTCTTCTCCGAATTCGCACATAGAGCTCACAATATCATATCCAAAAAAGTTAAACGGATTGGCCAACCTCATCAGCTGTCTCTAATGTGTCACTATAATCCAACTTTTAGACCGTTATAGTCCTCCATATGTGTTCTTTGGAAAAGCAAAGGTGATAGCCCCCCCCCCCTCCTATTTTTTTTCTCATCGGATCTGCATCGATCTCCAATATGACATTTCTAAAATCAAATTGACGGAAATCCGTCCTATGACGGAGAACTTTAATCCTTGGAAACACATGCCATGGCCCAGGCTACGTCCATAACCAGAGCGATTTAAACTGTCCAACAGAAAGGTCAAAAGTAAGGGAAGAAAATGTGTGTCAAATCAAGTTAATAATATTTGGAGTTGTGAAATGTTGAGTTATGAAAAATGTATTCAAATCAGTTAGTTCTGTACAGGAAGCAGTAATACCTTTTTCTTGTCAGTTATTCATGGCAGGACTCTCTCCCATAATGGGCAAGCTTTGTCCACTCTATAGCCAATGGCAATATTAATCAGTAATACTTTCTAGCCAAGGAGGAAGAGTAAATCATTAATAGTTGCCAACAGGAAGAATATATTGGTGATTTTAAGGAGCACTGAGGATTGAATATATAGGGAATGCCAATGCTACTTATCCACATGGGTTCCACTTCAATACCTGTTGACCAAATTCTGATGGTCAATCCTGTGGAACAGTAGCCTAGAAATCTAGACGCACCCTAGCGACGGCAAATTAATTTGCTCAGCCTGTACGTCTAGTATCAAACCATAGGGATTTCTATTGGCTGACGCCGTGGACGTCATCCAATCACAGCGCTCTATTTTGTTAGAGAGTCTTAAGGCGGGCTTAACAGGATGACGACAGTCCTGCGACGGTGAACAACAAGGAAGGTGGCTATGGCGAACGAAGAGTGGTTGTTTGAATCGGCGTTGGCGTCAACTTTGGAGGAGTTGGACTTGTGCTTTTCTTTGAAAGTTGAGCAACACAATGCACTTAAGTCATTCCTTTCAAAGAAGGATGTATTTGCCGTTTTGCCAACCAGATACGGATATGGTCGTAGCGCTGGCCTATTGCATGCCTAGGCAGTTTAAAAGACAATTCTCTGCCCGCCCCTTGGATTAAGCGAGGTGAATGGCTCGATTCCAGACTATACATTTCAATGATATAGGATGGCCTGCCAGGCTAGTGGAACAGGTGATTTATAAGATAAAGTAATTGGGCATGCTGCATAAATTCCATTATTAGGATAAACCAAATTCATATTGATGTATAATGTACACTAAATTCTGTCCTCTGGAGGTTCTGGGTTCATAACATTTATTTTACATAGAAATCATGAAATAATGACTGATTAACTTAAAGCTGCAGTTGGCAAGATTTTTTTGATCATATTCACTGAAATCGACACTATTCTCTGACAGAACAACATAAATCAGCCAGTTTTAGAAAAAAAACACACTTCTACCTCCACCTAGAGCCTGTTATTTGTTTTGCAAAAATCCATAGCTCCCGGTTCTTCTGGTCCAATCAGAGCAGGGCTGTGTGAGATCTGACTCTCAATCACAGTCTGGTGCAGTCCGGTGCGCACTGACTCACTGGTGGTAGTGGGGGAGGGGCATGAGAGTTGTAAACATTCAAGTCCCCTCAATCTGTCAGACTTGCCAACTGCAGCTTTAAATGATGACAACGGTAGCTACCATAATCCTAAAGAAGCACCTTTCAGTACCTAGAGATCCAAATCCCAATGGGCAACCCAATGGACCAGGTAATATAAAAGATGCCAAACTGTCATTCTGCAGACCAAGGAGAAGACACAACACATCTTACGACTAAGAGAAGAAAATTAAACCAGACACCATAAACAATGACTTGCTTTTATCCCACAGAGGTAATGTTAGGATGAAATACAAGAGGATACCATTTCAGCATTTTTGAATGTAATAATATATATCTTTGTTACAATTTCATCCAGACATGGGAACAAAAAATGACACAGCTGTGAGGGTGTCTGAGTTTATCATAACAGGATTTGATCATCTTTCACATCAGAAACTACTTGGCTCCTTAATTCTTATTACTTATGTCCTAATACTGTGTTTTTGCAGCACAAATTTGAGTATAATAGTTGCAGACAGGCGTTTGCACTCACCAATGTATATATTAATTTGCAATTTAGCCATTGTGGACATCATGTTTAGCACCAGCTCTTGTATAACAATGATAGCTGTACTTCTTGCAGAAATGAAAACTATTACCTTTACTTTGTGCATCAGTAGCATGTTCACCTACCATCTTGGGGATGTCACTATGTGTCTAGCGATAACCTTGATGGCTATGGATCGAATGCTTGCCATTACCTTGCCTCTGAGATACAACAGCATCCTCACAAACCCACGCTGCATCGCAGCCATTCTGGTTTGCTGGACAATAGCAATTGGATCAATTGTTCCAAATGCAACAGCAGCTGACAGTATTCCATACTGTCAAAACAATATAAGATATGTGTTTTGTGACTATCCTGCAATAATAAGAGCTGGATGTGTGGACCCTGGCCCTTATTTTACAGCTTCAGTAATCAAGGGCTTGTGGCTTTTTTGCCATCTTTTGCTGATCCTCATTTCATATATTGTAATTGTATACACTGTGCTGAGACTCTCAGACAAGGGAAGCAGGAAGAAGACATTTAGCACTTGTATTTCGCATATCATTGTGGTTTCTACTTATTACGCACCAAAAATAGTATCTGTGCTGCTAAGTAGAGTTGGTGTGATGCTTAACCTGACAGAGAGGAATGCTGTGATTATCGTGGCCTCAATGCTGCCACCTCTTGTCAACCCTGTGACTTACTGTCTAACAACAAAAGAGCTGAGGGGACGGCTGATAAGCCTGTTGACTAAAAAAAATTGTGGCAGTGAAGTGACTAAGTGAAAGCATATTGTATTTTCACAGAAAAGTAGCTTATGCTCTCACAATGATTTCACTCATCTGGAACTGTATTTTTGAGTGATGAATTAAAATCTGCTGTATTTGGCATCTTTTCTCACTTATCTGAAATTGTCTTTGGTCAGATGACCAAAGGAGAGAGTTTAATGAATGCTCAGTATTTTCATAAAATAAGCCTTAAGCAAAGCCTACTTTTGCTCAGTCCAATTGCTAATGCAAACATTTTTTCTCTCTTGCCACTGTGCAATCAAAAAGTTAGTTATTCATTTTTTTATGATGAATGATGAAGTTGTAGTGATGAGTGATGATGATGTAGTTATCATCTGATTTTTATACTCGATTGACTTTTTGACTCCATTTCCATGAGCAATGTACTGGTCAAAATGTTACATACTGATACATTAATATTGCTACATTTGCATTCAGAACATGTTTGAAGTGTTTAGTGTTCATTTTCCCATCCCCAGAGGGATTGAGATATAGTGAGTGACCCACTTATTATGACCGCCGCGCAGCGAAGCGGCGGTCATATAGGTTAAGTCAGATTTTTTTTTTATTTTTCGCATGCCTTAATTTCCGTCAAGGATTCCCGGGACAATGAAAGACCGGGGTACACGAAACTTGGTTGGCATGTAGCCCCACATGGATAGCATGGAACCATTGTTTTTCGTTTTTATCTGTAGCCCCCCCGCTGGACTGGACCCCCGAAAGGAGGGTAGGGCAGACACAGTTTTCTGTGAATATCTCAAGAACCGTAGGGTTTAGGAGGACCACCTTTTTTTGTATGTTGATCTTAAGGGGCCATGTCAACCCATTTCATAATCCATTGCGCATCGGGTGCTACCTGGGCCTAGGCTACAAATAAAAACAAAATAAAATAAAACTCCTGTTTTTCACGTCAGTTCGCGCCCCACCTGGCATGTCTCCGCGACCAGGGTCGCGACCCACAGTTTGAGAAACGCTGTGTTAACCCATTCCATATGCACACATGTGCATAAACAGATACACGTGCACACACATACATTCACAGTAATCATACGTATGACACATACTCATATAGACATTTGTACGCATGCATGCACGGGCACACACAGGCACATACGCAGGCACACACACAAGCACATGCACGCACACACACAAACACACCCACCGACACACACATAAGCATAAACATGTACACGCACACATGCACACAATTCAAGAATTTCTCAGAATTATGAACAGGCAAGATGGGGGTGGGGTTGTATAAAATGTATTTTACATGTGAAATCTATGAACTAATCATGTTTTGGTACTTGTTGTTTAGCAGATACCAGTGAGAATTGAGTGTGCATAATGCAATTCAGTGAGACAGTTAGAATCATATATGCCTTTCAGCGTGACTTATTTTTGTGTAAAAAATGTGCTGGACTGGGCGGCGGTCATATTTTGTACCGCTCTGCGGTACAAAACATCTAGTCTAAAAAATATCAAGTAAGTGTGAGCACACACACACACACACACACACACACACATATGAATTGACCTAAACCTTTCTCTCCCTCTTGGAGACAAAGCTAGTTAATTAGTGTGCGATGGAAAATAAAAATCTACATGAATACTAAAGGTAAGCATTTAGATCAAGCACAACAACATTAGTGATAGAACTGATGCCATTTAGATGCCAGAATAGATGGGTGAGAATAGATGGTTCAGAAAGATGCTATATAAAATGTCTTGAACCTTAAAGGTGCAGTCAGGGATTTTACACAATCTCAAGCCCATAATAATGTTTGTCACATTCAGCAATAATCTCCTCATAACTGATAGCTGCCCATTCTGTGAGTACACTGCCACTACTACAGGTAGGGGTGAGCTACCTCTCTGGCGTGTTTCATTTCCTTGGTTAAAATATAATGTACATTTTTTGCACAAAAGCATCTGCTAATAAATGTAAATATAAACAGAAACAAACGCGACTGAGATCATATTCTGATCAAATATTTTTCTATGTGAAGATATATTGGCATACTGGTGTGATAAGCAGAGAGTGTCACACTCCCTCTGTGTTTGTTGTAATCCAAGCTTGTCTGTTTTGTAAACATAGCTGTGTCTGCTGCGTGTGCACATTAAACTAGTGCATGTGAGTCCCCACCCTGCGAAACCGTCAAGCCCTCCCTGTAGGGTTGGGTACCTTTCACATTTTACCGATATCAGTACCGGTACCTGGTGTTTAGTGCCAGTAACCAAAGGTACTTTTATCAATAATTTACTCCATCTGCACCTGGAAGAGTAGCAAGAAATTGGTGGGGTTACTAAGTTTAATCACAATTTCATATTTTGTGATACCTGCTGCACATAAAGATGTACTGATTGACAAAACGGCGTCCTCTAGTTTATCTTCACAAGGTGTTACTCTAATGAGGTGCTTGCTTATGCTGACTTGGGAACCAGCCATAAAGATATATCAGTTCAGTTAATTTAAGTGGGTGACCAAGAGGGTGGATATATGACTCCCACACAGTTCACATGCCCTAAGATGTTCGTCGTACCACGCTGTCATAAGTCTGCAGACAAAGACAATGTTAGTGTTGATCACCACAATCTTTATCATTCTGAAATCTGGGAGCCCAGAACAAGAACCAACAGAAACCACCATGTCCACACTGTACTTAACGCTGTCTATGCAGAAGACGCCACAAGGACTGCGCTTTGCCAGTTATTTCAGAGTGAGTTCTGGGCATTTTCTGGAAATGAAGTAACCATCACAGACTTTGGTTCTAAGTTTGATGGATTGCTTAAAAAAGGAGGTGGCAGCTAGTTGGAATGATAGGATTTTCTGATGCCTAACAGCTAAGAGAGTGCTATGTTCTTGAAATTGTTGGTGTGACCGGCTGCTTTTTTGAAAAACTTGTTTTTCCCCTCAAAACGTATCGTCCACACGAGACAGAGGTCCATACATTTGAATGAGCCCAGGGTAATGTTCCACATAGTGGTGCTTAGGTCATAGTCTTTTGTCAGGGAACACTTTTTTAAATGCACCTCTGCGTATCGTGACGTCACTGACTGGGCCTTCAACCCTTGCCTTCACGTGAACCATTGCAAACCTCATTCTGATGCAGGTTACCGGTATATAGACCAGCCTTTCTCAAACTTATTTGACCTGAGGCCTGGTCATGGCAGACTGGGATCATAGGGCCCACCTGCACGTAACCCCCCATCAAATTATCATTATCACTATTATTATGCCTATATTGTTATACATGCTCTTTCACTTCAATGTTTTTAAAGTGCTAACATTGTTCACAAAAAGTTTGTGAAAACATGCACATCAGAGGACTGCTTTACTAATGTAAGATATAACTCGATGTACCGCAGAGTGGTACAAAATATGACCGCCGCCCAGTCCAGCACATTTTTTCCACAAAAATAAATCACGCTGAAAGGCCTAGGGGAGAGCCGGGACGAATGAAACAATCCAGTTTTCTCCAAGTGTAATGATGATAGACAGACGTCCTTTGGTCAAAACATAGAGCATGTTAACCTCCTTCTTATCAGCCAAATATCTTCCTGCTATGTCATTTTATCACGGAGTTACAGGCGATAAACGAGTTTTGATGCGCAAAAGTAAACTTTTTCGATTATTATTCAGTGTTTTTCATTTAAAGGTTCGACTTAATGCTTATTCAGTAGACCATTTAGTGTTCTCCACAATCCCAGACTTTCATATCGCATGCTTGTTTGCATGGAAAGCAAAACAAGCTATAATGTCATATGTCTGTGTCGGGAAGATTGAAACAAGTGTTTCAATCGTCCCGAACAGGCTGTACCTCCATGTATTTTAATTAAATGCACAAATATCTGTGTTTAAACAATCATCTATGGAGGTGAGACATGGAAAAACAGTTTTAGGAAGATGAAAATACATTTGGGCCCACCAGGTAGGGGGTTGAGTTTTCCCATGTTATCCTATGGAGACTGACGGCCGATGGGTCGTTAAGCCTACTTATTTGGATGTGCAGTGGTCTAACCCACGTAAAAACCTAGTGAAACGACATTTTCAACAATATAAACATGATATAAATGGGAAAGCTTACCATTCTAGCTATAAACATGGCAGAATCATCCACAGGACATGATATTTCAAAAACCGATTCATACACGCTTCACGATGATGGCAATGAATTGTTAACAGACATGCACGAAGACGTATAGCCCTGCAACAATCTATCTAAAATAACACCTTTTGGGAGTACCATTCATGATCTGTAGTAACATTTTGAAATTGTGGGACTTAAGCTGTATGTTTCATTCGTCCCCTTATGTTGTTTCAACTGTCCCGACCAGGAAGGACGTCCCACTTTTGCTGTAATAATTCCTGAACGGTTTTGTTCAAAGCTGAAAATGCATTTGTATTTGACAGGACAGATGTAGCTTACTAGTGACCAAATATTAGCTTTCAGTGTGGTACGATCGCTTTGTAAATTACGTTTAATTAAAAAGTCAATCAATCAATTCTCACTGGTATCTGCTAGACAACAAATACCAAAGCATGATTAGTTCATAGATTTCACATGTAAAATTCATTTTATACAACCCCACCTCAATCTTGCCTGTTCATAATTCTGAGAAATTCTTGTGTGCATGTGTGCGTGTACATGTTTATGTTTATGTGTGTGGGTGTGTGTGTGTGTGTGCCTGCGTATGTGCCTGTGTTTGTGCATGTGCATGCATGCGTACATATGTCTCCTGTGTGAGTATGTGTCATACGTAGGATTACTGTGAATGTATGTGTGTGCGTGTGTATCTGTTTATGCACATGTGTGCACATGGAATGGGTTAAGATGACCCCTGGAGGCAAACATACGGAAAAAATTGGTCATCCTAGGCCCTATGGTTCTCAAGATATTCACAGAAAACTGTGTCTGCCCTACCCTCCTTGGTCCAGTCCAGCGGGGGGGCTACAGATCAAAACGAAAAACGATGGTTCCATGATATCCATGTGGGGTTACATGCCCACCAAGTTTCGTGTACCCCGGTCTTTCAGTGTCCCGGGAATCCTTGTTGGTGTACGGTCACTAAATGTACATATATACATTATTTTATTGTAAGGCCCCCCATGAACGAAAGTTCACGAAACTTGGCATGCTTTCGGAGGGTGTCATAATGATCCTACACTTTCAATTTCGTGCAGTTTTGACCATGTCAGCCAGAGATATTGTGATGAAAACACCTAATTTTTGCTTTTTAATTTTTTAACTAGGTGGCTATACATGAAATAAGTGGTAATGGGATAGGTTGACATGTCCCCTTAAGACCAACATACAAAAAAAAGGTGGACCTCTTAGGCCCTACGGTTCTCGAGAAAACTGTCTCCGGCCACCTACAGGCCAGTTGCTGTATAGTAACATAAATTAATTTATTGTGTGGCCCCCCATGAACGGAATTCCACGAAACTTGGCGTGCATTCAGAGGGTGTCATAATGATCCTAAACTTCGTGCAGTTTTGACTATGTTAGGTCACAGATACCTGCGATTACAACACCTCATTTTTACTTTTTTGTGTTTAACTAGGTGGTGCTATACATGAAATGAGTGGTTATGGAATGGGTTGACATGGCCCCCTGAGATCAACATACAAAAAAAAAAATGGTCCTCCTAAACCCTACGGTTCTGAAGATATTCACAGAAAACTGTGTCTGCCCTACCCTCCTTTCGGGGGGTCCGGGCTACAGATCAAAACGAAAAACGATGGTTCCATGCTATCCATGTGGGGTTACATGCCCACCAAGTTTCGTGTACCCCGGTCTTACAGTGTCCCGGGAATCCTTGACGGAAATTTGGACATGCGAAAAAGAAAAAAATAAAAAATTAAAAAAATAAAAAATACGACTAAACCTATATGACCGCCGCTTCGCTGCCATTCATTCATTCATTAGGCTACAATGTGGGAACACAACCTAATGGAGTATAAAAACAGCAATATAAATATACCTTTGCCATCCAAAGTTACTGGATGGGAAGACGATGTTAAAAAATGGCCTAGGATAACGTACAGCAGCATTTTTTCGTACTTTGTGTCTTGCGATGATAAGGCAATGATGAACCTAAAAAGCTCCGAAGCTTACCAGTATTTACATAGTGAGAAAAGTCGGGCTAGTGTGGCTAAAAGAGGTCACAGAAGACCTAGTATACTTGAAGGATGAAGCCAGAGAATTAAAACAAGTCATCATAAGGCCTGGGTATTGGCATCAAAGACAGGAGTGATAGAGCAGGCTGTTTGTGTGCAGCAGGGCCAGGACGCTCCTCTAGTATTGCAGCAGCATTACTGTGGAAGGGTAGTAATGATGGTGCTAACGACAGTAACTAACATGATCTTGAAAATGTGTAAAAGTGTCAGGTTTGTTAACGCCGAAATGTCTAACAATGGTGTGAAAAATGTGTCCACCATCTTGTTTTTTAAAAAGATAACGACAGAATAGTCTTTGGCAGAAAACATCTTCTTTCTTTAATTTATCCAAATGTTCAAAAATGGACAACACACAATAACTTGCACATCAATCAGTCTGACTCTCCCACACCAACACACTGGCCCTTTTTAAAAGAGCACCTGTGGGTGTGGCCCAATTAACTTAATTAACAATTATTACTTTCACCTGCAGACAGTTAGTCAGCTAACACACAGACAGGAATATGTGCAAAAGTGCATTCAATTAAAAACTGTGTTCTAAAACAGGGAAGATGTAGTCAGCATCTTCACAAATGGGATGTTTGTTTTAATTTCTCAGATGATGATGTGATAGTGTCTTGCTAGTGTCTCAAGCTTTGCCTACTTACCCAACTAGCTCTAGACAGGAAGCTGAATGCAGAAGTGTATTTTAACTTTTACTTCAATCTTTAATTCAATGGATTTACATTTTTGTAAGACAGGAAATAAACAGAAAATCAAAACACACCCTTTACTTGTTTTCCGTTTTCTTACCACATAATAAAACTGTACACAAAAAGGATGCAAAGATTAGCATCAGGCTAAGAGATTATAGCTATAATCCATTCTGCAGCATCTATTTAGGAGATGCTTCCTTTCACACTGTTAAGATAAGCAACAATTTGCACAAAATATGCTACGTAGTTTAAACAACCATTTAATGTCATGCTACATAGTTCACTGTTTTTCAGTACTTACAAGCAAGCCTCAGGCAAGAACATGTTTAACGAGTGTTTAAGCATTACAAATCTGAACCAGCAAATTTACAACATACAATTGAATAACCCACAAGGTGGCATTACACACCAGTTTGTGCCATGACAGCTGTCATAAAATATGATATTGTTGCTCAGTTGTAACTGTATCGTACACACCGCCACCGAAGGCAAATCCGTCGCCGTTATGTTTTGGGCGCCTTGAGCGTCAAGCAGAAAGTCAGTCAACTTTATGGTAATGAGCTATGACGCGTTCAGCGACCAGCAACCAATCGAATAGAATAAAGTATTAAGATAGAACATGATCGAATGTAAAATGCTGTCAAGTCAGAGCGCCAAAGCGTCCAAAGCTTCCCTATACTTTTTGACAAGCGTCCTTGACAGGCGACCAGAGCTTCTTTGGAAGCTCAAGTCGGGCGGCGGTGTGTAATGCGCACAGTAAGTAACATATTTCGGTGATCATTTGGTGAAACACTACATGATTTTGAGACACTAGCTAAAAGACTACTTAAAGCATAGAAGTCGGTTTAGCATGTGATAAGAAAATGTGAAACCATTCCTTCTTGTAGGTTGACAATGCAGTCAGGCAAGGTGATACAGGGACAGTACTGACGTTCAAAGGAAATGGAATAGTGGTGCGAAGAAGAATGCAGGTCTGGTAAAGGCAAAGCATATTCATTTTAGGCACCACAGACCCCAGGACACATATCCCCATCCATCAAGGCGAGAACAAAACAATCCCACACCATCTCCCCGACTCTTCAGTAACCATGAGGATTTCAAAACATACATCAACTTCTCAGTAATGGCCCCGCTCTATCAGCTTCAAACTAATGGTCTTATCCAGCTCGCTTACAGAGCGGATGTAGGGAACAGCACAGGGCCAAACCAAAATTCAGAATTTAGAATCACACTGATCATAGTACACGTCTGACATGTAGGAAGTGTTCATTGTTTTACCAATCCTACATTGCTTTATCCCCCAATCAAATATTTACATTGGAAATAAAGACCCAGAGTAGGTCACAGGTGACGCTAGCATACCGATACCGGCCAATCCAAGCATGTATTAAAGATTAAAGATATTTACTTATTTTGTTGTTATACTCATGTTGAAAAGGGTTTTACACTTAAGAACAACTAGCCAACTTAATTAGGTTAGTTTGAATAATCCACAGTGGTTGGTAATGAGAAGCTGACCTGTTTATTCTTAACAGGGTTAAATAAACACAAAATAATAAATAGTCAATTAACCACACAAACTGAATTGGCATCAGTTCTCTGCTCTTGAACAACAAGAGTGTAAACCAAGGCTTAAAAAGCCATCAGTGCAAACAATATTGTAAACTGTATAAAAAAAGCAAAACACACAGAAAAGCTGAGTAGAAAATAAATAGTCAATTAACCACACAAACTGAATTGGCATCAGTGCTCTGCTCAAGAGTGTAAACCAAGGCTTAAAAATGCCATCAGTGTAAACAATATAAAATTATATATAAAAGCAACACACACAAAACCTGAGTAGAAAATAGTCAAATTACCACACACACACTGAATTGGCTATAACAACCCAAATAACTGTCACGCCTTCTACAGTATTGCTATCTCCTCCACACTTTACTGCTCCATCTCCATACTCCCTTCAATTTCTACTGTTTGCCCTGGCTGCATGATGGGGAGATTCTTCTTCACAAAGGTGATCATTTCAACATGCTCCGGTGTCAGCCTGCTCCTGTGCTCATCAATGATAAGTGAGACTGCGCTAAAAAGCTTCTCACTGTTGCGTTTTAAAAGCGAAACTGATGCCACAACTGGTCTGGGTTTGCTAAAGTAACCTAGGCTACAGGCTGCATTTATTACAGAAAATCAAGCAACATAGCAAGTAGGCCTATCTACACTATTTAGAGACAGGAGCTTAAGTTTACCGCGACAACAGCTGTCACTAATTCACATCGTCGTAGGTTGCGCCGATGCACAGACTAAACGGTAAAAAAAGTTATGATAGCCTACTGGAAGCTTCTACCCTTTTGGATGTGTAGAGTTGTAGGCCTAGGTGCACTTAGTTGTTACCCAGCAAACACACTAACAGTGAAAGACGCCGTGATGTTGCCACCATGTTATTTAACAACATTACCACGACATGCAGGCAACCATCCTGCAACTTAATGGCCACGTAACCGCAACGTTATAGCAACATTGAAACTAGGGGGTCAGGATTTGAAGGGGTAGCGTGAGCGTTAGCATGGCATTTGGCCGCCGACATTTTTGAAAACATGGCGTTACATGGTTGCAACTTCCGGCACCAGTTTGCACATGCTGATTGGTAGATGACAGCTCATGCACGAAGTTTAGTGTTGGGCACGAGTCCCCTCGCACGTCCATGTTGGTTTGGATTTCTGGAAGACGACAAATAAAACAACTAAATACTTGGATTAAGCTACTGATATTTGACTTAATGCCTACATGGTTTAGTCTGTATTATACCGGACTAAGATGTGCTCTAACCAAAACCTTTCAATGATGCTGACAGCATTATTGATGAACTCCTCATCTCTTGTAACCCTGAATAAGGCAAGTCTGAGAAGTCCATGTAATGAAGTTTGCTTGCTGAGTGACGAACATCTGCATCTGGACCTACTGTATGAACATTGTACATAAAATGACAACTCTGTTTCTGTAACTGACCAGGTTTGCGTTTCCCAAAACCATAGTTGCTAACCTGTTAGCAACTTAATTGGTCAGCAATGGGAAATTCTATCCTATTCTAACTTAGTTAGCAACTATGGTTTTGGGAAACACACCCCAGAGGGGTACCACTTACAATAGTAATGAAAATATGACTTACCTGTGTAAAATATGCATGGTCCCTCTTCAAAGCTGACAAGCTTTCCAGGTGTCCTTTTGGGTCTTCTAGCCACTCTTGCCATCCATTAGAAGTTTGTTGCCCCCACCTGTAAGGGCACTTCACTTCGACCACACCTTCACCACAACAGTCACAGGACACATAGCCATCACAGGACACTCCCATTAATGACATAGCCTGGCAAATTCTGAAACCTGACTTGGTTACGTTGAGGTTAAGGTGAGGTTGGCCAACAGGAGCACAGATGTATATAGTGGCTGATAGTACATTATCTGTGGTACCTTCCATCCCAAGAGCATGTTTATATGTCGCCAGACCATCTTCCTCGTGGTGCCTCCAACACTGGATCCATGGCTTCATAATTGGCCTGTGCCTTTGCTGGCATATGCTGTTGATAAAGGAGCAGCTCGGCACAGTACTCAGGACACGGTGTGCAATGGACCCTGTGATGCGTCCAACTCGCTCTTGGTGCAATTGCACACACGATGCCTGGCTGATTGTGGCCCTCTCCACCTGTTCCACCTCTGCCTCGCTCTGGCTAAAACACCATGGCTTCTTTGATGGTGTAGAAAAATCCCTGAAGCTTTTCAGTGCCACCGCATCAGACTTTTCAGCCAGCATAGACAGGAACTGCTGCTGCTGTGAAGCAGAGGCTTTGGGGATGGCATGCTTTATTTTTCTCCTTTTCGTGGTTGTGGATCGCTGGGTATAAAAAGTTGTATTTGCAACAAGTGCAGGCTCAATCTTCTTAACACACACCTGATTCCATTCACAGGCTTTACTTGTGCATGCAACTTTATTAATACCCAAGCGAACACATGCCTCCAATTTGAAAAGCACAGCCGCTACATGAGAGCATGATTCACCAAGACTGAAAACAAAAGGTATAAAAATGGCTTTGTTGTAGTACAGATCACAAGAGAGATCTGGCCAAGATAACAGAACAAATTATTACATATTACAATCACCAAACAAACACAAAAGAGGCAAAGACAATTCAAGTGTACAGTTTATAAATATTATGTAAATAATCAGTATGAGTATAATCAACCACTTACCCTGCCGTACAGTCACAGTGAGCAGTCAGGATGGCCCCGTCCTGCTGTACTGCAACCCAGGTCTTATGTGGCTTGTCAGTAACCCTCCATGATGGCTTTACATCGCATCTCATGAGACATGAGAGTCCTGGCATTTGGTGGTGTAGAACCACCCCAACAAACCCGTTGGTAAAAAATGTGTGAGCCTCCAAAAAATGTGTGAGCCTCCAGGGACTTGTAATTCTTGAGGTTACTGTGCGAGTAGATCCCTGTGAGATATAGTAGTGGGTGTTAAACTCGTAATAGACAGTGGGCTAGATATGTTTGAATGTCTCATTCACATTAGCTGAAGGCTAAGTGATGACGTGAGCCCTCGCTGTGAGTTAGGAATAACTGTCAACACATGTAACTTCGTACTACTGATCACCGTTTTACAGAACGATTAATAGTTTGGAGTAAAGCATACGTACAATTAGTAAGTGACAAGGTTTTATGGAGTTATATTATGCAACGAAAGTTGATTGAATTATATAGCCTAGCTACCGCTACAAAGGGCAGTCATAACATATAGCAGTTAATTTTGCAATGTACCGTTGCCGGTCGGCAGGCGACAAAGACTCACAATATGACATTTTGTCATTTAAATACACACGATTTCCCCAGTGTTTTCCCCTACGCCGACTCCACCCTTGCCACGCCAGGCCACGCCCCCAAGTATGACTAGCATCCGACTGTATGTATAGCCGCCCCCTTTGGAGCTTGCCAGAGGCTGAAGCACTAGGCTTTAAACACAATTATTGCCGCGAGGCATTCCAGCCTACGAATTTAATAAAAAGTAAACTATGCATAATTTAAAAAAAAAACTCAATTTAGGCTACTTCGCTATGCAATAAGGTTTCCATTAGAGCACAGCGCACGTTCAATGAATGAAGGAAAGGCCTTGTCTCGCAATAAACAGCTGTAAATTCCAACACTTTTTCAACTACACGAAACTTTACAGTGATCATCAAATACCCTCTAGATTTAAATGCCCATCAGTCTTAACATTTAACTATATAATAAAAGTCAAAAAGTAAATTAAATCCCATACCAAAACCGAAAATCGTCTGCGTTTGATAGCCTAGTATGCCGCTCCAAACAAAACGCATGCGAAGGGTGAATTGGCCGGATTTACTAGCCTAGCCTCCACCATGCATGTCTCACAATAACGTACAATGTAAGAAATAAAGGTCTGCCTCGAATAAGCCTACCTCAAATAAATACCTGTGCTTTGCAGTCTGAGTAAATAGCAGACCCCGGACATAATTTAGGATTTACGGAAAGTATGCAATCATACGATGTTGGACGCCTGGCGATGCTCTGGCCGTCTACTGTGCCTCTGACACCGATGCCTCATTTGGATGGTAACTCCACAGGTGAGTGCGAAGACTGGATGCCGTGGATGCGTAAGTAAACTGTTTTTTGCTGAGTCCGCAGACAACATTCTCTTTAACCGTCACTTTACCATCTGCGGTGTACAGCTCAAAGTAAAGACACCACATTTTAGATGAGTTGGGGATTTTTCATCTCAGGCTGACCGTTCTGTGCGTTATCTTCAATACTATCTTCAATAATATTGAATATCTTCAATATTATTTTCAAAACAGGGTGGCTATTGAGGGCTCTGGCTCCAGTCATTATTGTGGCTACTGGCTATTATTGGCTTGATTTGGTCATGGGCCAACGCTAGAATACGTTTAGAGCACCTGCTATGAGATGGCAAACAATGAAATAAAAAACAAACTAATCATAGACTGTAAAAATGCGCTAGAATTGGCACTAAAAACCGAATAGTTTATTTATAGTTCGACTACGGATATTTCACGTCATGTTCGAATGCATATTTGCAGCAGGACAGCAGGCAGACCGCTCTTAGTTAGAGCCGCTGTGTTATCCAATGAAATTAAGGTGCGCTTCAGGGCTTACTCCACTCGGGACTCCATGCTTTTCCTCGAGCAATTTTTCTTCTTCTTGTTATGAAGCAAGGACTTTATGTGCATTATCGCCACCCTCTTACTAGAGGACGACTCTCTTTTTACAGAATATCCAATAAAAATCGACGTTGGTCCATGCGTCATTTCCAGCTTTGTAACTTGGCGCATGGTCAGAGCCGACTGGCGCTGGATCCGAACCCCAGTGTTCAAGATAGCGTTGACTATGAATTCACCCTTCGCTAAGCCACACCCGAAAACCGCCACAGGCCAATTGTGGCTTAGCAACCCGTCACTAGGCACGGGATGTCTGACAAGCTTTTCGAGTTTTGCCATGTTAAAGGAGAATTCCGGTGTGATATTGACCTAAAGTGTATTGAAACATGATACCGAGTGTGAACGCATGTCTCATAGCCCATCTCGGCTTGTCCCCTGCACTCCAAAATCTGGCGCTAGTTAGCCGATGCTACCAACAGCTTTTTCAATGGTGGTGCTTCGGCATCGGGCTAGCCATGCAAATAAATCACTGTTTTACACCATTTACGACGCTCAATGTATCTCCATACTTCATTGGTAGACTTCCGAGGGGCCCTGACATTTAAAACGAGACATTGAGAACTTTGAAAAAGCACTGGTAGTTTACTTACAAGGCGATTTATACAGACAGTATCTTCCGCGAAGTTTAGCGTTTGCAGCCATCTTGAATTTAGTCCGCGATAAATTAGAGCAGCAGTAAGAATGAACAGGTATGATAAGGGATCAGATTCCAAAAAAATAATTCAGTGGAAATGCATGGATTCCAGTTTCTTCCAGTAGCAGCAACTGGAATCCATGCATTTCCACTGAATTATTTTTGGAATCTGATCCCTTATCATACCTGTTCATTCTTACTCGTTGCTCGACTTCATTTGTATGGAGGGCGGGACTTAGTCACTCTATCCAGTTATATATAATACCAGAGAATGTCTAATAAGGGGAGAACCTTCACTCTCGGAACGCTTCCGGTGTGGTACTGCATCAAGGGGCGCTCGCGGGCGAGTCCAGAATGAATGGAGTTCTATGGAGCTGTACCCCTCAAAATCCACTTTTCTCGGGATATAATTTTTTTTCCAAGTAATTTGAATATTGTATTCGAAAGGGGAGGCAAAGACAATACACTTGGTTGAGTATTATATTTTTTAAAGTCACTTAATTGTTCTAAAAAGCCTTTCAAACGTGTCAATGACGTCATTCATTAGCATGATCATAGCATAGCATCAATGCTAGCGTGTTATGGGCAACAACGACCCAACCTGGAAGAAAACGAAAGGACATGACTCCCAGATTATTTCACTTTTGATTGATAATCCATATCCATTTTGCGAAAAATAAAATAAAATCTGAGAGTTTCAGTTGTTAAATAGGTGAAAACAAGAAATGTAGCCATGTAGCTCCATAGGACCCCATGTATTTTGGACTCGCCCGCGATCGCCATCTAGGTGAACTCTGGTGAACTGCAGCCAAATTCGGTTTGTATGGTATTAATAGAGAGTGGGGAGGCTCTCCGTAGACGCATAGCTGCCAACTCTCACGCATTGGCCGTGAGACACACGCATTTGATTAGTTTCACACACTCACACGCCACACCCCAGATTTCTCACGCTGAAGTGTCAACCCGGTCGGTCAGATGCCTGAAAAATGAGTTTAGCCTATCTACCTGTTGAGCCACGGTTATGCTTTCAGAGACGGTGAGAGGGTTCAAGAGCACCCCGTCTGTGGAATTTTCTAATTTTTCTCTCATTTGCGATGCTATTTCAGAAGCCATCCTAGGCGCATTCCCCCCGCATTTCCCCGGCTTCAGGTATGCTTTGAGTATTACTGAGTATTTTTCACGCTGCAGTGTCAACCTGGTAGGTCAAATACCTGGCAGATGAGGTTCAACTAAACTAAACCTATACATATGACACATCATGTGAACGAGCGGAATCTAAGCTTTCCAATGATATTAGCGCCAAGTTGCTGTGATAAATGGTTCGCGAGACAATTATCATTGAACCGATGTGTAATTTAGGCTAATCATATTTGCATTTTGCACTCAGTGCACACCCATTACTCTCGGTTTAATATCTCATTAACCCTTCACACAACACGTGGCAAACCCAATATCACAATAAACAGCAAACCATACCGAATACGAGGATATAAAGCATGCCTCTGTGCAATAAGTGGTTCCTGAGTAATCCAGTTTTGAAATTGCAACACATTTCTACATAGCCTCATTGGTGCGAAATTATAATGTATTCTGATGTAAACTATTTGTCAGTTTGTCAGCAGTTCTTATATTGTCAGGTTCCAGCCAATCCCACTTATATATATCCCAGATACATGAATATATTTATATTGGCATGCTTCCTAGTGACATTAATGCAAAAATATGAAGAAAATCAAATAACGAGACACAAATATTGATATAAAGCCTGACATAAGCCATTTGCAAACATTCACATCATGCAGATATGGGTACATCCTGAAAAAGGACTAGCATGTAGGCTATAGGCTATGGCCATTACAATGACCAATATATTATCTTAAATGAACTAGCTGAATAACACAGGTGACCACTACTGCATAATTTCATGGAGTGCTGAAATGTACACCTGGCGTTACATTTTTGAACATTTCTGAACAGTGAAATGTAGCATATGTTTTTGTGGTTGTGAGCTTATTGCAATATCACCATAACTATTCCACCTGTGTATGCATGGTTATAATCAGGGTGCGATTTGTAGGGGGGGATGGTGAGGATTTCCCCCCCTCTTCCTATCCCTACCTCTGCTAAATTATTTTTATCGTCGGGGGACAACATTTATCCCCCTCTGCCCCTCATATTGATTAATGCTACTTCATAAAAGTAAAACGCTGCAATGTGAGAACAGTCTAGTAGGCTAGCCTACATAATAATCTGACATCAGAAACGCACCGTCACCATCAGCACTGATGCTGCTGACACAGTGGCTGCGTGATAACTTAATTTGGCCTTGATCGTGCAGGACATTTCAGAATGTCGAGTGTGTAATCCATCATAAATGGCTAGGTTCAATGGAAAAGTTAGCTAGACAAATGAAAGAAAACGAGAAGGATTCAGTGAAGCATAATAATGTTTTAGAACCTTCAAAATTAGAAAACTGATGCAACTGAGATGGAGGACAACTGCACATAGAGTAGAACGTAGGCCTATTGTCCGAAGGAACTTACAATAAATGAGGAGATATTTGCTGAATGTCACAGAAAAAAATTTACAGAAATTGCTTGGCATCGCTTATTCAATGGCTCTCTACCAAACACCTGTAGTTTGCGGGATGAGCCGAGCAGAAAGCACTCGTTTTTGATAAATCAGCCAGTAGTAGACAAATAACTTTTAGAAATAATCTGTACTGCAAAACGAATGTTGGTGGGTATTTAAACTATCTAGCGGGTATTTTAACAGCTGCAAGAAATAGAAGCTTCATGGTCTTTATGTTCTGGTTAAGTAAATTATTTTCATAAAACTTCAAGTTGCCCTATAACTTTACTCTCAAACTCTTCACTGCACTGTAGGCAATTAACTGACAGTATGATAGGTTATTTATTTTTTGTAGGCTACAATAAACACATTTATTTTTTTAACTTTTGCAATATTACGCACTTGGCTACTGAACTCAAATCAGCAGGAGAGAGAATGCGTAGCCTCACGGCGTGTAAGCGCAATGTGTAGGCTATTTGGTTACCAACTAACACGGTTAGCCAATCCACTAACTTAAGACTTCAGTGCCATCATATACAAAGTTTTTTACACAACAAATACAGAAAGGATGGAGGCAGCAAAAGTAGAGAAGTCATTTCAGATGGGGCAAGAACAAGGTGAATTTGTATGCTTGTCAAAACGTAGTCCTACCCTGCATTAGAGGAGCTGATCATCATACCAACCTCTGGTCCCAGGGATGGATTACTGCACGGGCCTTCCGGGCCCAGACCCAGGGGCCCAAGGTGTCAGAGGGCCCTGAAGCCCAAGCCTTTGCGTGGAATCATTGCCTCAATATCAACACATCAGGATGTAGGCTATGAATCTGAATGAATTTAGTATTGGCCATCCCCAAAATGCACTATAATACAGGAAATCACATCAAACAAATAAAAAAAAAAAAACCCTTCCACATATGCGACAATTAGTGGGGAGCCCTTAATACATGTGGGCCCAGGGGTCCGAAAGTTCATAATCCGTCCATGCCTGGTCCCTACACCTGAGAACCACTGATGTACGTTTTTTTACTGTATGGTACAGTATAATGCTGAATGACCCAAATAAAAATTTCCGCAGCAAAATTTTGTTTGGCCCCACCAAATCTCACTCCTAGGTTTTTTGAAGAGTTGGCAGCCCTGTAGACGGGCTCTGATAATACCAAAGATTGTTAAGGCGGAGCAAGATATTTCATCAGGAGCCACTTCCGGGAACCCGAATCGCACGAGGGGGGGTCAAAATCCTCCTTTATGCAGAGCATATAGGTCTGCATAAGGTCTGCTAAGGGCTTGGTTCTATAGAGTTAGGAATGTGAATTTCGGGCACATTTTCATGATCCTCAAACCCTTCTGAAAATTTCAGGTACATTTTTGTTTGAGCAATCCAGTCTGGAGAAAATCAGCCTTATATCAGGTGTGTGCCGGTTATTTATGCCGCTGCTGTTGGTCGGTTGCAACTTACGCTCGTCAATACGTCATCGACACGCCTCTTTATGCAGACAGGATTCGATCCCCATTTCGCGCCATAGACATGAACTACGACGAAGTATCTTGCTCCGCCTTAACAATCTTTGATAATACCTCCATGGTTGTACCAGAGAATGTCTAATAAGGGGAGAACCTCCACTCTCGGGAAACTTCTGGTTTCTGAACTGGTTGCAGTTCCTCTTCTGGTTCCACATGAGGGCGCTCACGAATAAGTGCAGAATGGAGGTCTATGGAGCTGTACCCCTCAAATCCACTTTTCACTGGATATAATTTTTTGCCCAGAAATTTGAATGTTGCATGCGGAAGAGGGTGCAGAGAAAATACAAGACCGCTGAGTATTATATTTTTTGAGTCACTTATTTGTTCTAAAAAGCCTTTCAAAAGTGTCAATGACGTCATTCATTAGCAGAAAGCTAGTGTGTTGTGGGCAACAACGACCTAACCTGTAAGAAATCGAAAGGACGTAAGTACTCGTTCATTCAACTTTTGACCTATAATCCATATTGATCTTGCAGAAACCACAATCCAATCTTCGATTTTTCAACGACAACCAGGTGAAAGAGACACATTTAGCTGTCTAGCTCCATAGACCCCCATTGTTTTTGCACCTATTCTGTGTTATTATGCTGTGTTGTGCAGACATCGTGCCAATCATGTGTTGTGAACTCGCCACTGGAGCACACTAGTGTCGTGAAGCCTTGTGCACGCGCATTTCTGCAGAATAGGATGCCCGATGAGTACCCAAAAAGCGTTGCAATATGATTGCCGAGTGGAGGGACTTGCCTAAAAGGACTTTGGATCAGTCAAACTCAGCTAGCTAGACACAATTGTTCTTGTATAGCTGTCTTTGCACACTTTTTCATTTCGCTTGATATTTTATTAAACTGTGAGTGTGTGAACAGAACGTATATAAGACATTCTTACCTTTTTTTCTTTTCCAGGGACCGAACTGAAGAGGGATCGATCCACTATTTTGGAGACAACCGGAGGCAACATTGATAACCCTGACTCAGTTGCGACAGCAGAACCAGCATCTCTACGGCTTAAGGACAACTTCAGCTTGATAGAAAACTTGCAACACTTAATTGACATATGAACTGATGTTGGATTGGCACCACTTAGCCTACTTGCTGATCGAATAATTTGGTGAATACAATAATAATTGAATTATAATTAAGCTGGTGTTGTAATGTAGAATTATTTTCTCATGCTATGATTTCATACAACATTTGGGTTCTATGGAATTATTTGTTTTCTTATTGGACAGAAGACAGCTATTCCCAAAAGTGGGAATATCCCAGGTCAATAGAATAATCTGGTGTTTTAAGGTTAATTAGTCGGCGGCAGAATTAATGTATGGAATCAACACAGCATTTGTGATCCCTTCGCCACTCGGCCTCAGAACCTCGAGGTTACAGCCAAACAAGCTGTAAGAAGTGGTAAGGAAAGCTGGCTCTGTTGTGACAGACTGAGAAAGTCATTTGTCCCCAGGGCCATTGAACTGTTCAATGCCTCACTTAGGGGAAGAGGAGAGATAGACTTCTCTGCATAGTCTGTCTGCCTCTCCACCCCCTCCATGTTTGGTACTGTCTGTCCACTAGCCACTTGTATCACTGTCTTTATGCCTCACTGTTTGCGTGCTATATTAGCACATATGCATAACCCCCCCATCCCCTCCATGCCACAGCCGAACTGTGGCCACACTTATACATTTTCTTAAATAGTTAAATATATAGATATATAGACTTTACTTTACTTTGGGGGGACTCTGGGGACTCTGCATTGTTGCACTGTTGACTTATATCATCATGACCACTATCACCATTGCACTACCACCATGACACTCATTCACACAGAGCACATTAGAGCACCTTACCATACCTTACTATGCACAGAGAATCACAGGCTCAGTCCCTGCCTCAGTCATTGCAAAGCCTCTCTGATTTATTAATCACCACTATGTGGATACTGTTTTTAGAATTGATTTAGATTAAGTGTTAGTATAATTTGTATTTTTTGTAATTTGTATTTTTTGGTATATTTTTTTATATATTGTATTAAGTGTTAGTATAATATGTATTTTAGTATATTTAGCATATTCTTTATCTTCTACTGCCCTTACTGCTTAGTTGTGTTTTTATATTATATACTTTAATTACTCTTTCTGCTGTTAAAGAATGTGTTTGTGTTGTATGTATGCTGCTGAGACCTTGAATTTCCCCTGGGGATCAATAAAGTATCTATCTATTTATCTATCTAAAACACCTGTGATTATATCATTACCCAACACTCCTACTCACACAATTTCAAATTGCTTAACCTCTTTTCAGCCTTGGTAACTGAATACTAAAATTAAACTCAGGTTGATTGTCAGTTATCAGTCTTATCCTGTGGGTCATGTGCACTGCTGTTATTTTATTATAACAGAAATTTGGACTATAAAGCATAGTTTGGATTGGATTGGTTTAGCTACTCTCCACCTCAGCCTCTCCAAGGTCTTTATGCTCTTTCCTGGTTAACCAATGCCTACCCTGCAACGTGGTTTGTTTGTACACATCACTTGAATTCATGAAACACATGAATTTTACTTCAAATGTTAATAGAAAGAATTGTCAGTGTGATTTATTAATGTGTTCCCTACATGCATTTAAAATAAATGATTCATCAATTCAGTATCTGAATATATTTGATTGCTATTTTTTCAACTGGGTCAGAGTTTGTGGAAATTAGAAAATTGTAGTTCTGGATGGTCAACATTAATCTCAGTTTAGCATTATTTTTGTGGGGATGAGTCATCAGGTAGTAAATAAACAGTACAAACCAGTGGTCCATTTTTCTGGCTGGAAGATAGTTTGACTTAAAAAAAAAATAATAATATCTCTGATTATTATTGCATTTGATATAACCTCTGCTAACAATTGGTGTTGGGAAACGGCAACATTGCTAAATGACCATAGGGCCACGTTATGGCCACGTTGCTCAAGTCACCAAATGGCAACGTTACTAAATGACCATAGCGCCACGTTGCGGCCACGTTATTTAGACCACTAAATGGCAACGTTGCCAAATGACCATAGGGCCACATTATGGCCACGTTGCTCAAGTCATCAAATGACAATGTTACCAAATGACCATAGGGCCACGTTGCGGCCACGTTATTTATACCACCAAACGGCAACATTACCAAATGACCTTAGCGGCACGTTGTGGCAACGTTGCTCAAGTCACCAAATGGCCACTTCATAGTGGTACCGTTGTGGCCACGTTACAGGAAGGTTGCCAGAAGGTTAGTTGGCCGTGACCAACTGGCAACTTATAGGCAACGTGGCTGTTTAGTTGTGTGTTAGCTGGGTAGCGATTGACCAGGTTGCTTTTTGAAATTAAATGCATTTGTTAGGCTAGCCGATTGTAAAAATAGGGAAATTAAAGTGCGTGCTGTGCCTATACATTACACAAAAATCTTAAATCGCTGAGATAACATTCGTTAGACAGGCAAAGCTGTCAGCAGCAACATGCATAAGAGCCTTAATAGTAAGAGGGTCTCGCGGACACTCACGGTCGCGTTAACATTAGGCTATATTAATTCAACTGTAACATGAAATATTTGCTCGATAACTTTAAATTCTTAGTGGGACATGCACAGACAAGTGGGATGCTGGACAGGTCACTAGGTGTGCTGAAAAACGCGGACCGGATTTGGGGGGAAAATCTAAAAAAAAAAACTGGAATGGATTACCTACATCGGTGCGCTGGAAAACACGGACCGGAGTTTTGAAAACAAACTGGATCGGGAATCCGGATCGGGATTTTCCCGTGCAGGCCGATCCCATATTTTTTGCTAATATCAGCGGCCGATCCGATCCAAATATCGGATCGGGACATCCCTACCACAGACCCCAAATTTCTTACTGAGCATTTGTATCCCACCTTCACCAGGAACGCAGCCACGAAATATGGCTCTGAAAATGAAGTTAGGGTTATCACACTCCTTGAGAGCAGAGGGCATGCTGTGCACAACAGAGGCCTTGTGGTGCATCCTGACCACCCCTGGTTGGCAGCCAGTCCGGATGGGATCCGTGATGGGACAAAACTTCTTGAGATCAAGTGCCCCTTCAAGGGTCCGATCTCTCGAAGAACTTCTCACCCAGCCAAACGGTGACATCAAAATCTTCTGTCTGAGCTTGAGTGTCAACAAAACTTGATCTGGAACTGCCATTATTGATGACTGGGGTGCAAAACCTTGTAAACAGGAGACAAGATTTTTAAACCATAATAGAGGAATCCCTGTGTACAGCAATCACCTTTCAGTGTAACCTCTACAATGGACAGTGAGATCTCAGGGACAGGTGTGATGGGTATGTCACATATAGACCCTTTCAAGAGAGTTCCATTATCAGCATCATAGTTGGCCCCACAAGACTAACTTTTTAACATTCCATATGTTATCTTAATGCAGAGGAAGTAGATTGGGAACCAAATAGAATGTTCAAGCATTGTTTTTGTTTTTATTGTTGAAAGGGTCTATAATGATGGATCCTTTAGAGTAGGTGTGGTCCTCCAGAGCTGGATCCATCCACTGTATTTGGGCATCCTTGAAGTGGTGAAGATGGAGACATACATGGAGATAATTGGATGAGGGTCTAAACATGCATTAGTGTACAGAATAGATCTAGATCTGTAAATTAAGGATGAAATTTAGGATACACATTGACTTATGTAAATAGCTATATCGTAAATCATTATTTCATACCCCATGCCATTTAGCATTTTCAAGCTAGCTTTTCTACGTCCATGTAAGTATAACTTAAGACATTTTTTTACGCAGAAAATCAAAAATGCCTTTAACACCGTGAGTATATTGTATGTTTTATTTTGAAAAAAACTTACGTCAATACCAAATTTAGCTGCCAAGCCTAGGCCTACCTGTTGTTGCGAATCGACTGTCAACGATCCTGACAACTCTTCAATGTTTCTTTTCAGGTGGCTTCTCATAACCCAGATAAAGCGTCGGATAAGGGTTTTCTTCAGATGGCACTTTGTCCACAAAATGAAACGAACAGACATGTTTTAAGTTCAGGTTTTTCAGGCAATTTCTTTTAGCCACGTTGTCATTGGGCAGTGGATGGAAGCTGTACCATTTCGGACACAAACACTCTTCTTTCTTTTTCGGCTTGTGGTCAACACAAACCAAAGCTCAACTAAATATTTAATTTTGTCCAGGTTGTAAGTAGGCTACAGCCTCGAACGGCACACATTGTCCCCGAACTTTTTAAAGCCATAATAATATCCAGCAACAGAGCTATTGGCTACAGCGATGTGATTAGCCTGACAGCTGATCAGCTAAAAACACAGATGAGGCGTCAGGTGCAGTGGATGGCAAAACTACTGGACAAACGTTTCTCCAGTAACCACCCCAGGAAACTTGGACGTGGATAGGCCATAGTGTGACATGCATAAATCAATGGTGTAGATGACACCACATGGTTTTATTTAAAAGAGAACGTAGCCTACGTTTGTATATAGGAAATTTATATTCACAATACTTAGGCATTTGCATTTGTTTTGCATTAATTGCATTTGTATTACTTGTTTAGAATAAAAATAATTACAACCGGCAAGTCGGTCGGACTAAAAGGGGAAAAAAATATTTGCCCCAGTTCTAAATCGACAGGGTCGGGCAGGTTACAGCAAACAAAAATATTTTTAAGGATGGCCTAAGAGATCATGCAAAAGGCCCGGTGGGAAACCATTAACAACATGAAAGTGTTCCAAGCTATCACTGAACAAGCAGCTTCTTTTTACACCATATTCTCGAGCCATGGTTTCATCCTGCAATATCTCTTGCACCTGATGATCATGGTTTTATTTTGTTCTTTGTTGGAATGCACCTGACTGCACTTCTGTGTGTTGTATTCCTTCCTGCGTGGCCATACAGAAACACCACGTGACTAACTGTGAAACTTTCAAAGAATCCTCCCAAAGAGCGAGCAGCATGATTGTCTGAAGCAACAAATATGATACAGTGCCTCTAAGGCGAAAATGCAAAATGCTTTGCATGGTACCTAACAGAAAGGTTTACACTAGCAGCTAACCCAGATAATTTCCTTTGGGCCGGATCCGCATAAAAGCCTTTACATAGGGTATCTGACTGTGGGCCAGATCTGCACCTGATAGAGGTTTCAGCTCTGCTAGCAATGCTGTTTTATCACCAGTTTACAGATTTGTCCCAGGTTCGATTTCCGCAACTCAACCGGAAGTCAGGAGATGCGTTTAAAATAAAAAACACTGATTTGGCCCAAACCTGGATTTTTCACAGCAGACCCAGGTGGTAATAATGACATTAATTAAGGTGCTGATTATGCTAAATTGACTGTCCTTTCCCTACTTCATTGTCAACTGGCTGCTAAAGAAAAAAAGGTATTTTGGAATAGCACAAATGTAGAAACCAGTAGCGGCTCCTGGGTTGACAAATAGGCAGGGCAGAGTCTGATGATTTAGAAGTTTAGAAAAAAAAAAATTGACATAGTTCCAGGTCACCGGCAGCTGGACACACACTAAGGGCGGTCCACGGAGATTTTGTTCATTTTTAAGGCTCTTTCTTTCTATGGCTAGGCTATGAGCGAAATCTGGGGAATGGAATCCCATAATGTTACCACTTGCGGTCAAAACACCGTTTTGTTCTTGCATTATTATGACCGCCGCTTCGCTGCGCGGCAGTCATATAGGTTTAGTCAGATTGTTTTTTTCTTTTTTTTTTTTTTTTTCGCATGCCCAAATTTCCGTCAATGATTCCCGGGACACTGAAAGACCGGGGTACACGAAACTTGGTGGACATGTAACCCCACATGGATAGCATGGAACCATCGTTTTTCGTTTTGATCTGTAGCCCCCCCGCTGAATTGGACCCCCCGAAAGGAGGGTAGGGCAGACACAGTTTTCTGTGAATATCTCGAAAACCGTAGGGTTTAGGAGGACCATTTTTTTTTGTATGTTGATCTCAAGGGGCCATGTCAACCCATTCCATAACCACTCATTTCATGTATAGCCACCTAGTTAAACACAAAAAGTAAAAATGAGGTGGTGTAATTGAAGGTATCTGTGATCTAACATAGTCAAAACTGCACGAAATTGGAAGTGTAGGATCATTATGACACCCTCTGTATGCACGCCAAGTTTTGTGGAATTCCGTTCATGGGGGGCCACACAATAAATTAATTTATGTTACTATACACCAACTGGCCTGTAGGTGGCCGGAGACAGTTTTCTGTGAATATCTCGAGAACCGTAGGGCCTAGGAGGTCCACCTTTTTTTTTGTATGTTGGTCTTAAGGGGCATGTCAACCCATCCCATTACCACTTATTTCATGTATAGCGCCACCTAGTTAAAAATTAAAAAGCAAAAATTAGGTGTTTTCATCTCAATATCTCTGGCTGACAAGGTCAAAACTGCACGAAATTAAAAGTGTAGGATCATTATGACAGCCTCTGAATGCATGCCAAGTTTTGTGTACTTTCGTTCATGGGGGGCCTTACAATAAAATAATTTATGTGTACATTTAGTGACGTACACCAACAAGGATTCCCGGACACTGAAAGACCGGGTACACAAAAACTTGGTGAGCATGTACCCCACATGGATAGCATGGAACCGCCATTTTTCGTTTTCATCTGCAGCCCCCGCTGGACTTGACCCCCGAAAGGAGGGTAGGGCAGACACAGTTCTCTGTGAATCTTTTATGGTATGTTGGTCTCAAGGGCCCACATCAACCTGGCTCATAATCACTCATTTGTGATTTGCACCCCGGTAAAAAAAATGAAAATCAGTAGGATTAAAAGAAAGCCAAAATAAATATTCATCATCATCATGGCTGCATTTTCAGTATTGGCGAAAGTAGTCGTTTGTCCACTAGATGGCGATCGTTGCAGTGAGACGTAATTTTGTTGGAAGTTAAAAGTGGGTTGGAAAAACAATGGACGCTTCATACAAGGACTGTAATTTATCGCAGCGAACATCTAATAAGGATAGGGCGATGTTCACATGAAGTGTAATTCCCATTTCTTCTTGAAGCCTAAATAAATCTGAGGATGTTTATCGGACATGCTTGGTTTTTACTGCAGGTAATGCGTTAATCTTGTAATATCAATAAGGACCTAGGTAATGTTACCAAGTAGCGTTGGTTGAGTGATGGAGGCATTTGATTTAATGCATTTGTAGAAAACTATAAATGCGGTTATACCAAGCAAATGTATAGCAGCACTGTTTGTATCTTTCGACTGTCATTTATTGCACGTACTACAAAATCATTCTGTGCAATGGAAGATTTACCAACGTTACACCGGTCTGATACAGTTTTGCCTATACATGCGTGAGACTGAGACGCCTGTTTATTTTGTTTTAAGTGTGTGCAGGGTGAGAGGGGAATCGATGTGCTTTGATTACAGCTTGGTAGTTGTAGTCTGTGAAATTAAAAAAGCACGTGTGTGTGAAGTATCCAAACAATGACACCTTCATTTCATTATGGCTGCTTTAGCAAAACACCTTAAGCTACTGTGTAGTGGGTCCCATTTAGAAGTGGCTACTTCATTCGCTTTCCTTGACTCATGGAGCTGCGTGAATGTTATTACAACTTTTCGCCACGATATGACAGTTTAAGTCCACTTGATACTGTAAGGCGTAAGCCATTGGTTTCAAAGGAGATTTTATTTGTGTCGCCAGCATAGCCTATTGACAATTTATGTTGTCAATAGGCCTACCTTATAATCCTACCTGTAGCTTAGGGAAGCTAACAACTTTCTATTAGGATCTAGTTTGTTAGTTACCGCTTTGTCATAACTCCCTGATGCATTTTTGCATTTAGAATAGCCAGAGCGTGTATATCTCAATCGAAAATTAAACAATATCGGTGCCTATGGACTAGGCTGGGTGAACCCAGCCTGATCTGCCCGCCTATTTATTTTTGATTTCTTAAAAGATTGAGCTTGGTCTGATGAAAGCCAGACTAGCCATGGACCTCAGTTAAACAATGCAAGGGAACATGAATCAGCCTATATTTGCACTAACAATAACGGACAAAAGCTCTTCAACTTTGGCCCGTTAAAATGTGTATGAACAGTCTAGCGGCGCATTTCATCAAGGCCCATTTGGACATGTCAGTTATTTGCACCACTGGTTAGATGTAAAACAGCATTTCGTTTCAGACTAGGCTACTGTTACTTAATTTGTGCATTAACAATAACGTTTCAGACTACTGTTACTTAATTTGTGCATTGACAATAAAGTATTACATGAACTAAAGATGACTAAAATCTTATGTAGAAGAAGAAACATTCACAAAAAATCCATCCATCCAAAAATGACCTTTGTTTTTGATAGCTGTTGAAAACGGCATGGAACTGACAGAGATGTTTTTGTTTATAAATACATAATAAATAAATAAATAAATAACATTATGCTGATACCTTTTGTTTTTCCAAATACAATGTAGCCTACAGGTGTAAGTGACCTTTCATCAATCCAGTTGCAATGGATGAACTGTGATGAACTGCCCTACTTGTGATTGTTTAGAGATTTTAAAGGTTTTATAACAATTCTACATCTTCTTTGGCTATTCTACAATCTATTCACCTTTTCAGCACCAGTAGGGTACTTTCTGTGCAGCCGCACACACACACACTCAGGCATGCCAAACAAGCATACACAAAAAGTTTCAAGAGTGGGGGATGGAGTAAAATATGGAGACAAATTGAAGTGTGATTTATTTTCGCGGAACGGATGTACAGGACTGAGCGGCGGTCATATGCCGCTATGCGGTACATCTAGTTAACCTATGGTTAGCCTACTTAATGTTATTTTATTCGTACGAAGTGAAGTTTAAAATTTTGAGATTCGAGACAAATAAAAGCTACAAGGTAGGTACCGGTAATCAGCTCATTAGCTCAGATCAGTGGAGAACTACTTCGGGGGAAAAACTCAAGAGAGAAACAAATTAACCGAGAATTCGTTGTGAAATCAAAATTCCACTGGAGCTCCAAAGCGTAGCTTCACGCCGCCTTACACCACTCAGCTCTCACAGTCAAGTTCAAGTTGTTTATAGTCATGTAGGCCTACTCATAAAAGAAATTATAAGTAAAGAAATTATTGTGTTCAAGAGCCAGCTCAACTTTAAAGAGTAAATTAAAAGTAGGCTATTCATTAAAAAAGTAAATATTCTGTGTGTATGGGGGGAGGGGGTATACCATGGAATGAGTGCTTGCGTGTCCACCGTGGTTTATATAAATTAATATTAAGTGACACATACACGTAAAAGGGCATTTTTTTTTACGAGCTCCTTGGGGAAGTTAGAAGCGGACCTGCGCTTATCCTGGACACCGGTATGTTTTGCACAAAGGCACAGGACATCACATAGGCCTATCGTTCTCATGTTGGCCACAAACTTGTCTGTAACCCTGTGTGCCTCCACTGCATCAATTGCTCTTTTCTGCAGCTGTGCAGTGTGCATAGAGCACATCTACATGGGGCATGATCTTGTAGAACTGGTCTAAAAGGAATAAAAACTTGGGATCTAAGAGCATTCGAGAAAACCCTTTAGCCTCTCTAACTGAGATTGTTTCAATTATTTTGAAACACTCCAAAATAAGCTTTTAAAGGGAAACTTGGCAGGATTTCCCTAATCGAGATTCGTAGTACACCCCACTGGTCCTTGATCTTTGATAGCTAATTTAACTACAAACTCAAGTCTTTTGAATGAGAGAAACTCCACACTATTGCATGCTGTTCACTCGCCATTTTTCAACTGTCTGTCTGACCTCACAAACTTTGTGCGGACCAATACAGTAGGCATACTACAGTAAGTTCTGACGTCGTATAGGGTGGGCAGTGGCATGATCTGCCAACCCGACCTTCTACTAACCACGCTCTAGCTGCAGTTCCATTATCGGTCGACAGATTTACATAGACAAACAGCAGGCGCTGTTCAATTTCTTCAGGGCAGTGACGTCACTGCCCTACCAGAAATGAAATGTAACGTTACAGTAGGCCTACAACAACTACGGATATGATCAACGAGATCTTTGCCAATGATTACAACAATAAACAAACATTTTATTTTAAAAAATATATATATTTTGTGGATCTACTTTTCTAGTGGATGAATCTTTAGTAGGGCTCTGCCCCTTCCTGCCCAAGTGAACGAGCCGCGTCTTGTAGAAACCATGGCGGTGCATTATGTTCCTATGGCCACTTCATTTCTACAGTAAGGGTGGAAATGAATATAGAGTTGGTTCAGTATTGATTAAATGCTTGTTTCATTATTTTTATTATTACCTTGCATGGTAAAAGTAGTCAATTGTTGTTTGTGTCAGATCTAACAGTGCTATGAGACAACCCCATATTCTTGCCACGCATTCAAGTCCGAGCAGTAACGTTAATCAAGGATCTTTGGTTTGCTCACTATCAATCTTTTGACATGATTAGCCAGCCTGCAGTTGGACTAGGATGCAGCCCAACTTTTCAAGATAGGCTATCTGTTGGTTTATTCAGAGACAACAACAAGCAGCCGAGTGATTGATAACTTTACTGTAAGGTTATATGCTATTATTTTCCAGCAATATACTAGCTTATTAGAAGAAGGGTTAGCTAAGAAGAAGAGATAAAAGTAACATGTCGGCCTCTGACAAGAACTTTAGCTTAAACTTATAACCACAGTAAAGTAGGCTATAGAATGTTGGGAAAGGATGTTGAAATGTGTGTAGACAAATTATCAGACTACTGTAACAATTACAGTTAGTAGTCATATTACCCTATAAACAAGAAGGCCTACAGATTCATGTGTACAGAGGCCCGATTATTATTATAATTATTACATACATATCTTGTTTAACAATGTTATGTCACATACTGTCTGTATGCTCTCTTTGAGAGTAGCCAATCAAATGATTTTTTTTTGATCCCCTGAAACCAGTGCATAGACAGGGTGATATAACAGTAGAAGCAAGTTATCACTGAATCATTTTCACTCACTGTGGCTCACGTAGGCAATCATATGTGGTAACCCTCTGGTTTACATTTCAAAGAGACAATGTTAAGTGTTGTTATTCTGTTAAATTAATGTGTTTTTTCTTTACAGAAGTGCTTGGAAACTACTTTTTAATGACTGATCTGACTTTTTATCGATACAACAATTCACATGTAAGTGATGTGTGACCTGTGTCTAAATATCGTTGCAAGTGCATGGATGACAATTTAGTGTTCTAATGTTATGGTATCATATGAGTGGTAAGCCTCTGGTTTAAATTACAGACAAACCAGGTTAAGTGTTGTTATCACTGATAAATTAGTATGTTTTCTCTTTACAGAAGTATTTGGAAACCTTTTCATCTTACTTATTATCAATACCACTATTCACATTTAGTGCCGTGTCCAAATATTTTTGCAAGTGTATCAATTATCTATTCAATGTTCTCATGTTTCAACAGAATGTGGGAGGGAAAGAACGACACAGAATTCAGAATAAAAGAGTTTATTCTGGTGGGCTTTCCTGGACTTCATCCTGATTATTATGGCCTGGTGGCATTCATTTTCTGTCTTGTTTATGTCATCACAGTTGTAGGGAACTCTCTTTTAGTGGTAACATTTGTGCATGTGCCCAGCCTCCATAAACCTATGTACATTATCATGTTGAGTTTGGCTCTGTCTGACATAGGATTCAGTACTGTTGCTCTACCCAAGATAATTTCACGGTACTGGTTTGATGACAGATTTATGACCTTCAATGTCTGTTTCTCACAAATGTTCCTGATTCACACCTTTGGAACTGTGAACTCTTACATCATGGGGATTATGGCTCTGGATCGTTATATGGCCATATGTTATCCTCTCAGATACCCTGTGCTCATGAAAAATCAGACCATGGCCATCCTCAATAGCGTTGCCTGGGTTTTCTCTTTTGTTCCCCCTGCTATCTTCTCTGTCTATGACTACAGGCTGCCATACTGTGGGCCTAACCAAATTTTTCAGTGTTATTGTGATCATCATTCTATGGTTACACAGGCATGTGCTGACCACGGGTTTGCTACACTGGTTGCCTTCATATTAGCTATGTTGGTGCTTCTGATACCCTTAGCTTTTATCATCTACTCATACATTCATATCATTTTCAGTGTTATAAGAATAGCCAGTTCAACAGGCCGGTGGAAAGCCTTCTCCACCTGCACCACTCAGCTTTGTATAATCATTCTTTACTATCTACCACGATGCATCGTCTATATTTTCAGTGTGGCTGGTCTCTATATAAACATAGACCTTCGTATCACACTTATCCTTTTCTATAGCCTGTTTCCCCCCCTTGTCAACCCCTTCATCTACTGCTTCAGAACAAAAGAGATCAAACAGGCACTGTGGTTCAGTATAAAAAAGAACAAAAACTTCTCCATTGCTCCTATTCCAAGATGACAGTCAGAGCCACCGCAAGCATGTTATGGAGCATATTCATTAAACCAAGTTATGACATAAGATTGTAGTGAAATACAGGTCATAAAACGATTCAAAATCCTTTTTTTACAAAAGCTGATCAATATCTACAAATGCCACTGTCACTTTAACTGGTTCATACTTCATAGTTTTATAGTGGAATGAAATGTAGTTATACCTTTAAGGTGACTGTTCAGTCAAGTAATTAGTTGTGACTTGGCCTCTGGTTGGGTGGAAATATGTACTACAAACACTGATTAAAAGATTACTTTCCCCCTTTCTACCAACTCTGGATTTTTATTTAGCATACAGGGCATTGATGTTACCAATAACTGCAGAAGGCACCCTCAATCTAATCTGGTTTCTTCCAGTGCTCGAATTACGTGGGAGCCAGAGGGAGCCGAGCTCCCATAGAGTGAGGACTGGCTCCCATGAAAGCAACAAAGTCAAAAATCTGAGGGGGTCTCATATCTGAAGGTGTCTGGCATTGTAATTTAATCTTAAACAACGCTCATTATCTATCCCTGTGCGATCTCTTACCATTAAAGACGTTAAATTAAAATATAGACTACTACGGGACGTAGACCTACCCCACGCTCTTGAACGCAGCATGACTGCACTTCACAACCACACCATAGCACTCGCAAGTCCAAAGAAGTCACCCTGCTTTGATGAGTGTTTTGTCCATTTACACAGGCGTTCATCGGGCTAGCCTGGTTTGATATGTGCTGAAAAAGTCCTGTTTGCTGTTGAACTTGCGCTTTGTCTCTTCTATGTTGATTGACAAAGCCATAAATTATGTCCCATAATGCAGCCTACGTCAATGATTGTGTGAACTGATCTGTAGGGGAGCGTACGTTCCCCGGGTCCTTTCTATGTCTTTTTTTAAAACCCTAACCAGAACCCTAATCCTAACCTAAGCGGGGAACATAGGGATGACCCCATCTGTAGCTATCCTCTGCCATTCAGAGCTCCGGAAAGTTCCTAGATATTTTATTTTTTTTAAGTATATTTTTTTGGCCTTTTATGCCTTTAATTTACAGGACAGTAGAGAATGACAGGAAGCGAGTGGGAGAGGGAGTCAGGGTGGGATAAGGAAAGGACCACGGGGCAGGAATCGAACCCGGCTCGGCGGTGTACGGTGCAGGTGCCCCAACCAGCCGCGCCACGACTGGGGCGTTCCCAGATATTTTGAAACACCTGTTAACAATCTCTGATGGCGGAATATTCAATGGCTACCCGACAACATCTCAGTGCAAATTCCAAAATTGTTCGTCTATTTATTTCCACGGTTCAACACACGAGACGACTGAACACCCAGGTGTTGTTATCACATTAGCCTATAATACTAGAACATAGTTTGGCTGCAATGGCTTTATTAATTTCTGCCAGTTAGTGCATTTTACCTGTGTATAAGTTAAAGACTACATGCATTATTGTGATTGACACCGAGGATAGCCTGAGACGGTGGTCTGGTTCAAATGAGTTACGTTGTGAAATTGAGAATAGCACTTAGACTAAATCTTTTAGTCCATTTCTTTGTATTGTGAAATTGAAGTGAAATATGGACTATTACAATCAATAATATGTTGAAATTAATTAAAATGAATCAATTTCTATGAAAAATCTGTCTGTTGTGTGCGTGTCAAGTTATAGCCTAGGCCTACCGTGCGCATATACTGCGCAAAAGCGCCACTCGCGCCTAGGCTATTTTGTATCACCTTGTTAGGCTATGGACAGGGTGTCTCAACTTTTTATGAGAGAGAGACCCCCTTAAAGATAAAGATAAGTCAAGCACTGGTTTCTTGATGACCATAACCAGGGGAGTCATGCAAGGCAAAGTTCAGAGGGGGCACAATGAGGCAAATTTTTTCAGGGGGTGGGGGTGGTTCCTGTTAGAGGGGGGCCGGTGATTTCTCCCCCAGGAGATTTTGAAATTCTGGCTGCTAAACATACCATTTCAATGCAGTTTGGGAGGGACATAAATACCTTAACAGAGCAAGCAGCAACCATCCTCTATCTGAACACTAAGCTAAAGTATCTATTTTGTAAGTTAATGTAAAACACATAGGTTGGTGAAAGAATTGTAAGCTCATATTCAGCTCATTAAAGCATGTTTAGACACACACATTTACACTTAGGCCTACTACACATGATTTTAAAAACAGTATCATTGCAGTTGTAATGATTTGATATGTGACATTAAAAATGTGAAAATAAATTATTTTAATCTTAATTCATGTGATGAAGGACTTTGAAAGAAGTTTGACAGGTTTCAGTGCCGAGTAAGGTTAAAGGAGAATTCCGGTGTGATATTGACCTAAAGTGTGTTGAAACATGATACCGAGTGTGAACGTATGTCTCATAGCCCATCTCGGCTTGTCCCCTGCACTCCAAAATCTGGCAGTTAGCCGATGCTACTAACAGCTTTTTCAATGGTGGTGCTTCGGCATCGGGCTAGCCATGCAAATAAATCACTGTTTTACACCATTTACGACGCTCAATGTATCTCCACACTTCATTGGTAGACTTCCGAGGGCCCTGACATTTAAAACGAGACATTGAGAACTTTGAAAAAGTACTGGTCGTTTACTTACAAGACGATTTATTCAGACAGTATCTTCACAAAGTTTAGTGTTTGCAGCCATCTTGAATTTAGTCACGATAAGTCGAGCGACGAGTAAGAATGAACAGGTATGATAAGGGATCAGATTCCAAAAATAATTCAGTGGAAATGCATGGATTCCAGTTTCTTCCAGTGCATTTCCACGGAATTATTTTTGGAATCTGATCCCTTATCATACCTGTTCATTCTCAAGGACAGCGGCAGCGCTATGAGTCCCACGCGTTTCCCACCAGCGGAGCTAGTTGGCTAGTTCAAAAGTTTGCCAACTTAATAAAAGCTTAATTCGTGTCAAACTGTTCGCCAACAGCAACATCCATCTTATTTGTTTTCAAGTAGCAGGGAATTCAAGCCAAACCGTTGCAACTATGCCATCAATCATTATGTTAAGCCCACCTAACGATTCTATACACAATTGCACTGGCCTGATTGAGTTTCGATTTCTGGAGCTCACAAGCCAACGGAGAGTTGCTAGACTAGCCCTGACAGCAAATGTAATTGTAGGCCAGACTACATGTCTGCCACAAACGTGAGCTGCAGTACTTGTATAAATTGGTGCCCCACCCCCAATTTGGTCTTGCCCCATCACACTAGGTTTTAGTAAAGCAAGGTTTATGGCGGCCTTACGATTTTGGTCTGTTTTCACAGTCGGCGACTAAATTTCCAAAGTCGGACAGAAATCATGGGAGTTGTACTGTAATCGCGGCGCGCTCCCGTCAACTAGATCGTTACGTTAAGGTGCCAATCTTAGCGGTTTTAAGTCAGTCGGAGTCAGTCCTTTTCTAGTTTTGCTGTTACGACAATATCAAACATGTTTGATATTATCGCAAGTCTTTCTAGTCGTGTCTCATGCAAATACTGACGTGAACTATAAAAACCAATAGTGACCACTCTCCAACACCAAACATGAAGAGGCAAAGTAGGCGACAGCTGTAGCCTATATGATTATGTGTTATTCTTATAATATTTGTCATTTCTTATACATATTTAGTCGGCTCTTCCACGTGACAGAACAACTCTATATCGGTTAGGGATGCCACGCATGAAACAATGCTGCAGAAACACGAAAATATGGCTTTGAATTTAGTAGGCTATCATTTCAGTTCCTGTTGATATCTATTGCACGATGGGTAATAATTTAAAGGAATCTAGTTGCAGTCTTGTAAATAGTGACCCTGCAAGATCCCCAGTCATTGCAAAATCATAGTCTGTGACTTAAAACTCTTTTACTCGTCTTTAGATGTGAGAGGGTCTGAGACTGTAGTCTTCCAAAAATCTTTTCCAAATCTTTGCAAAGTCTGTCAGTGTAAGGAGGGCTTTAGTGGAATGACTGTTCCATACGGTCTCGCAAGCAGACTCCTTCAAATGCGCCGTTGACTGTCAAAATACCGATGCATTCTTTGAAGCCGCGCTTTGCGCCGTTATCGGCCAGTGTTAATTTTACTCTACGGGTGTTAATTTTAACACTATTCCAGAGTTTATATAATCCTCACTCATCTGTGTTAAAATAACACTTGCCATAGTGTTGCCGTATTAACACTAGCCTAGTGTTTCATAATTAACTCTATCAGAGTTAAAATGAACTCTATTGGAGTGTATCATTAACTCCATCAGTGATTCATAATTAACTCTATTGGAGTAATTAATTAGTTTCTAGAGCCATATATTTATCAAAATAAACATATTAAACAAACACACAGCAAATTAATTACTTTTCTTTTTTTTATTAACATTTGCCATGATATGTCTCAAATCAATGTGCAGAGGTACAATATATATGTCAAAGTTTGGTCCATAAGCAAAGGCCTTATACTCATACAAATCATTGACTGTAACAATAAAACAATGTTCCTCACAATCCATAACCACATATGCATGAAAATGCTCTGCAACACTGAGTAAACATTTCATAAACAAGAAATAAAACAATATAATCAAGAGATTTTTTACAATTTCACAAACTTGTGTTTTGCTTCAAACCTATTACTAGAGATGTGCAATAATGGGCCAATTTTCCATAAGCAAGACAGATAATGCACCATGAAGTGATGTTACATGTGGGTATACCCAAAGTCCTTTTAGGCAAGTCCCTCCACTCAGCAGCCATATTGCAACGCATTTTATGTTTCGTGTCCAAAAAAGACAGCCCCCTAAAGAGATGGCATCATGTCACTATGTTTCAATACATTCATATATGTTGTAATTCATATTAAGTTCATATATTTTTAATAATTCATATTCTGTGACTTGCATAATTACTAATAGCCAACTAAGTAGTAATTTCATATTGGTTTAAACTATCAGATTACACTTTTCTTTAATGTTATTACGTGGTGTCTAATTCTAATTGACTGCCTTGTCACTTTAAAGGGCGTGAGAGTAGCGTTTTCTAAGTGGATTGGAAAGCTTGCATCTCACTGTGTTCGGCTACGAGTGGAAATAACTTTTTGAATAGTGCATTACGATATGTGGATGGAATTCGGGATGTTTTCTATGTCATTAGTTAAAATAAATGTTAAAAAATAACTCGAATGACATCATTCTTGGATCGTAGAAGAGGTAAATGTATTGCAATGTTATTAATTTCTATGATTTTGGTAGCACTACACAAACTGAGCCCACAAGCTAGCAAACATGACACGAGCTAAAAGGACATCTCCAGGTGAAACGTTTGCCAATAGGTTGCATACTGTAGCCTACTCAAATGTCAGTAAACCAAGTAGGCCTTAATTAACTTACTTTCATAGCCTAGGTAGGTTAGCAACACCAGGTTGAGAGATGCAAGTCAAGCAGATCATTAACGTTAGCCTTCTATTAATCGTCATCAAAACTGCAGTGGAGTGAACAAGTTATAGGGCAGTCTCTGGTGTCTGCAGAAGAGTGTGGCATCTGACTCAATATTCTGCGCGAGGGACTGTTGTGGTAGGTGAAATTTCACAGGGAAACCATCATGATTGGTCAAATTTGCAAAAAAAGTTGCGGTGTTTGAACAAAATTGCGAGGTCGCCCAGAATTCACAAGGATTTGCTGAATTTGCGTTAATTGTTGCGATCGCAACATCGCAAATTCCTGGAGGGACTGACTAGGATCAGCAAGACTTGTTGTAAGTAGTGCTATGAGAGGAGATGTTCTCTAAAGAGCTGGCTTATAGCATTTATCAACCCCACAATCACCAGTTCAATATTGTTTTTACACAGCAATTCTACTACCAAATACCTGGATTAAAATACATCAATTTAGGGTTTTCTTGTCACTCTGCAGGCAGGTTGTGTGAGGCTATATGTGCACAATAATGATTTTTCATTTTATTTCACATTACATTATTCACCCTATTACATGCACTCTATTTTTCTCTCTCAAACAGTCAATTGTGATGTTATGTTACACTGTTCTCTCACTTTGAATGAATGGAACGATAACATTGGATCAATGTAAAAATGCCACTACCACTGAAAAGTCTGAGTAGGGATGTCCTGAGATAACCACACCCATGGAATCCCTCTCGTTCAGTCAGAAAAGAGTTAATAGTTTGACTGGACCTAACTGTTGTATACAATTAGATTAATTTATTCAAAACAAAACATACCCATGGACCAGGATATTCAGAAGATGCCTTCTTGTACAGTGTGTCAAGGTGCTCTACTATACTCCTCTATTATTTCCTCTCCCATTTAACTCTTCTCCAGAACCTCCTGGACCATCTATGCGTAAAAAAAGAAACAATAACAGTGATACACTTGTAAAGAGAAAACTTACATGCACCCTCTAAAAAGTGTAACTCCAGAGTACAAACAAAAAAGCTAAGGGGGCAGCTAGAACGTCAAAAAACAAACGCTATTTAATACCACTGATAGTGCTCAAAATATAATTACACTTCTGTGGTTGTGTGATGAGGGTCTCTACAGACAAACAGAAGTATTGTAAACTTGGAAAGTGTACAGAGAGGTTATAACAAGACCTGTATCTGAAGGAAGCAAATTGCTTGGCTTTGTGTTCCAGTAGCATGAAATCAGTGGGATTTTGATCTTGCAGCACTGGATCTGCAAGCAGATCTGACTGAATCTAATAAACATACTTTACGTTCAGCCAGATCTGTGCAGAGCTGCAAGATTGAATGTGCCCACTGATTTGACACTACCGGAACACAAAACCAGGCTTCTGCATTTTGGAGACGAGACAGACAAGGATTTCTCCTAGTGATATTTTAATTTTAAATGCTCACCTGTTTGGCCTTTTTCTGCTGAATCTCCTATGGCAGGTGTTCTCTTCTTTTGCACCAGTGGATTGATGTGCCTTGTTTGAAGAACAAGAAAAAAAAAATTGGGATCTTAAAAGGGCTGCTTTAAGAAATTCGGTCTCCGATTTTATTTCACTTAATTCAACTAAAGGGTGACAAAATCTTTTTTTTTTTTTTTACCTTACCCACTTTATTAGGCGTGAACAACACGTTTCACAATTTTCTTCATCAGGTTTGAACGTGAACCTAAAGCCTTCACTCCAAATAAAGAAAAAAGAAGAAAAAAAAAAAGCGTTGCAATATGGCCGCCGAGTGGAGGGACTTGCCTAAAAGGACTTTGGCTAAACTCACATAAAACCTCACCTTCTCGAATTAAACTTTGAAAAGAAAAACCAGGCTGCAGTTTGAGGTACTTTTTTTTCTCCATGGTACTGGACATTGATGAGCATTTTGCTGACCCTGTTAAAACAAAGAAAATGATTACATCAATACAAGAACAACAATGATTTGACTATCAGCAGTATATCAACTAACCAGCAAAGGACTTCTTAACTTTATTCTGACATTATTTACCACAGGTTACCATGTTTCAACCGCAAGTGTTTTTGTCTTAAAATAATTTCATTAGGCAGTAAACTCATCTACATTTTACCATAGCCATAAAAAACTGCTCATAATTTCAGAGAATTAACATTTCTTACTCTGCTCAGCTGTAACGTTGTGCCTGATGGATTGAATATCCTTATGCACGTGCTTGCAAGATAGTATTGAACCACAATTTCTACAAATATCTAAAATTAGTATCAGCTAGCTAACTTCTATACTCTTTGGCTTACCTGCACCCTTTATAAGTTAGGAAACAAATAAATTGATCTAACCCAAATAAAACCAACAGACTCTAACACAGTGGTCCCCAAACTTTTTCTTCCGAGGGCCAGCTTACTATGCCTGGCTCTCAGAGAGGGCCAGAGACTCGGAGTATATCAGTAACCATAAATAGCTTAGTGCTGTGAACAACAGCAGTCTACCTTAGTTGAATATTCCATTACATTTAATCTATAGGCTATTGCAATTTAATACCATTATTAGATGTGTTTATATTGCCATCATGCCATATCAGTGTAAAACGTAACTCAAATTAAATAATACTCATAAAAAGACTTTTGCATTCCCAAAAGTATATTTTATTAAAAATGTGTGAACTCTGAAAATTTAAAGTTCTCAAACTATGAGAATTTTATGAAGCTCTGAAGTGGTCTGAAATGACCACCATTCTAACTTTCACTCACCTGAACTTGTGACCTCTTTGTAGGCCTATGAACATTTGAACGAGTGAATACAAAATAGAAATAATTATCCCAGAAAGTCCCAGAAATATGACTTGAATAGAAGTTAGTTAGTTATTAACAATTAATTGATAAACTTTTACAATACTTTGAGCACTGATGCAGTCAGCATAGGCCTCTTACATTGTTTGCAGGTAGGCCTATTTCATTCCGTTTTTGATGCGAAACAGCGCCAAAATAACCACCAGTGGACAAAAAGAGTATTATATGTGTACTGTTAAGACTCGCCATAGAGAATGAATGGGGGAAATTGCGGAGGTTTTAGTTTGACGATGTCGCATTCTCCGTCTTGGGCGGTTGCTATATACCACGGACATGTTTTGGGGGGCCACCCAAAATGAGGTGGCGGGCCGTAGTTTGGGGACCACTGCTCTAACAGAAACTAATACCAGTGCCATACAGAGAATGGAGACTGCACCGAACCAACCAGGCTAACGGTTACCTTACACCTCTGTTTGCTACAAATGCCTAACAGTTAAAAGAATGCCCTCGTGGTCTCAGCTAATGTTAGCTAGCAGCAACCAAGCAATAGTGTTCAGTTCAACCAAAAGTCAATGAGTCGACAGACTGTTATAATTAGTCAGTCAACAGATTAATTTGTGCCAGGTGAGCATTTGGCAGCACACTAACGTTAGATCGCTATGAACAGTGGAGTTCTGGCTGTAACTAATGTTAATCAGCTAGGCTACGTTAGCATGTTAGAGCTATTCCCTCAGTGGGTATTCAAATTCCAACCACCTTTTCGAATTTCAGAAAGGACTTTAAGACGTTGTCGACTCCAATATTATATTAGTCAGTTTACAGTTTAAGTATTTCAAATTAACATAAACTTAACCATTTCAATTTGATAAGGTTATAACCCACCGAAGTTGTTAGCTTGCTGGATGTTTTACCAATAATTTTCTGAGCTAGCTATCGGAACTCCCCCTATTACCGTCGGTCGCGTATTTCCACCGTCTTGCGTGTATGTGTCACTTAATATCAATTTCTATACAAACCAAGACAGCAGACTCCTAAAGAAACGCAACCACCCACACCATAGGTGTATCTAAATTAGCTATGTACCAAAAATGACATTTTACCGTGACTCAAAGAGCTGTAGACAGTGTTGTAAGGCTGCGTGTACACAACCGCTTGGAGCTCCAGTGGAATTTTAATTTCACGACGAAATTCTCGGTCTAACCGCTCATGTGCCGTTGAAACGGTGTAAATAGGCGACCCATCAGGCCAGCACTATAACTCCGAGCGTGGTAAACAAAATCGGATATTTCAGGCAGTAAATGCTCCCGTTAACAAAAAAAAACAGATTTTGTTCAAATCTACACACCTAAGGCTACTGAAAAATGTCAGGTTAATTTAGCAAATGTTATTTTGAAGTGTTAAAAAACATCGTTGTTATAGAATTTCTGAACAAAAGTAGTGATAATTGGGGGTGTTACGATAGCGACCTTGCTACTAGCTAGCGACCAAGCTAACGTCACCAATATTTCATAGTAGGTAAAACACGTTGGTATGAAAACATATACCTGTGATGTGACATTACTTAATTGTGTATTTGTCGTAGTTTTCATGCTAGCTTACAGAAGTAGAGGGAACAAATGAATTTACCTTTTACTATCCCACGCTGTACTTCAATGGCGTCCATCTTCTTTTCAAAAATCTCAACTGAAGGACCGGAAGTGTAAATGACTCCACCCCAGAGTTCGTACATTCACACCTTTCTTTTACTGTCTATGATTCACACCCACTTAAAACACTAGGTTGTGAGTTTTAATTACACCGTGGGTGTACATGTTTGTTCAAACAACTCCCGAAGTTACACTAATTAACACTAATGAACACTGAAAAATATGTCTCTGAAAAATTAACACTTAATAACACTGTCAATTTTACTGTGGAATGACAGATGTCATTCTTATTGGTTTAAATGATGTTACGCCCAAAACACACCCATGACTGATTAAGAAACCTAGGAACACCTTGTTGCGACATGTGCTCAACGTTTGATAACGAAAACATTCCCAATGTGGACTGGACATCCTACTAAATTTGAATAAGCTTTTGACTAGTGACGATGCGCTTCAGACTGTCATGATAGGGTAGCCTGACGAGCCAGACCCACATTAAAATGTAGGGTCTGGACACTCACCATTCGCAGTGCTCAGTCCGAGGGGCGGGATAATCAGTTGTCTTTCAAATTCCCTCTGCACGCAATAGGACAGCGGCAGCGCTATGAGTCCCATGCGTTTCCCACCAGCGGAGCTAGTTGGCTAGTTCAAAGCTAGTAGCAGGGAATTCAAGCCAAACCGTTGCAACTCTGCCATCAATCATTATGTTAAGCCCACCTAAAGACTCTATACACGATTTCATTGGCCTGATTAAGTTTTGATTTCTGGAGCTCACAAGCCAACGGAGAGTTGCTAGACTAGCCCTGGCAGCAAATGTAATTCGCTGCCGCTAGGGGCGCGTCTAGATTTCTAGGCTAATGATAGGGCCCAATGTCCCAACTTTGTCTGTGTTGGGGTAGTAGAATAGAATGTAATAGAAATGGCAACATTGTACCTACAGATTACGTATGATAACTGGTTCAACACTTTTCTATTTCACAATTCAAACAATGAACTAGTGCCTTAATGTTTTGGGGGGAAGGACTACCTAGTATAGGGTGTGAACAGACACGCAAAAAGACTGAAATGTAGAGATGCACCGATATGGAATTTTAGGGCTGATAACGATAACTCATAGGCCTGTTTATCGGTTTGTTGTGGCCGATACAATAACCGATATTACTATTGAAAAGAAAATGTCAAAAATTAATTGGGGACAATATTTAATAAGCATCATTTAGTTGCAGTAATTTCATCTACCACCATTGACGGACATAACTCATAGGCCTATTATTCCACGTCTTGGCTGAATTTCCCATTGTCCTGCGTAATTTAGAACGTGCATTAACATGTTATTTGAACACCTATGAAATAGATCCATTTTTTTGGCTGTATCACACTTGCATATTAAAGGTTGTGTTAGCGATGGTGGGGTAACGTTATTTCAGTTGACATTCAAACAAAACAGAGAGCTAGCTCACTATTCCCTCCCTCTCCGTGCAATTGAAACTCTCCTAAATGCGCATGTCTTCGGTGATTGGGGTTGGAACACTATTTATTTTGGTTTTGAGTGGTTGGTAGCACTGTTGCGGTCTATTGTTTTTGTGTACAGATCTTGGATCTCTTTTTTTTGATGGCCTGCTTATGGGCCGGGCAGTTAGAGGATTGTGCGGAAATATTAGATGAATGTGATCATTTATGTTTGGGCATTCAATCGCTGATACAACCTTTAATTCACCGAACTCATTGTGAAGTTTAAATGAACTGTCACGTTGCATCCAAGCTGTTAAACACAGACGTTCAGAACATAGCAACATTTAGCATATGACGGAGGTGGCTTTTAGCTAGTTGGATGGCAGTAGGCTAAGTAAAATATGTGGATGCGAAGAAAAGAACTTTAATCTTGCATATCCCTCTGCTACTCCCTATGGAAAGTTTTCAGATCTGCACTCTTAGAATAGGTCGGCCACTAATATCAGCCGTTTTGCAGATGGCCGATGGCAGCAAAAATCGATAGCCTGCCAATATATTGGTGAATCACTATTCGTACCCTATTCGCATCACTATTCGTACTACCCTGGTATCGGAACGTCACCTATTACCAACCATCACGTATTTCCGACCTCTTACGTCTATGTGTCACTTAAAGCTGCAGTTGGCAAGTCTGACAGATTGAGGGGACTTAGCCAAAATTTTGAATGTTTACAACTCATGCCCCTCCCTCACTACCACCGAGCACCCTCTTGTTGAGTTTGTGCTCGTCAGTGCGCACCAGACTGTGATTGACACCAGAAGAACCAGGGAGCTGGTTTTGCTTTTGCAAAATAAATAACAGGCTCTAGGTCAGGGGTCTCAAACTCAAATGAGCTGGGGGCCAATTCTGCCAACGTCATCTGATCGGAGGGCCGGCTATTTCTGAAAATGCAATGTTCTTTTTTTCAAATACCACACAAAACTGCAAACAGAAAGTGCAAGTGTTTTTATCTAGTTTTAGACACCTGTGCTAGCAACCTTAGCTTATAAATAAAATAATGATAAAATAAATATTAATACAAATTAAAAATAAATGAAAAACATAAAAACAGGTATGTGTGTGTTTTCACACCAAATAAAAATATTTCCTCTCATAACTTTTTTTAAACCTGGCAAACTAGGCATCAGGGTTAAAGAAAGCAACACCATTGGATTTTTATATCAAAATTTCAAAAGGCCATGGCTTGAAAGTGGTCAGAGATAAAGTCCTACTGTAAATGTAAAAATATTTAGTAAAACAAAAATTTATGAAGGGGGTAAATTTACCCATCTAATTTGTCACTGGATGGCAAGCACCTCACCTTTCAGTAAATACTGGATGAACATATTTAAGCAGGTTTACTTTCCTTTTTTCATATTACCCACATAACAAATGAACAGGAAAACACCTAAGATGTATACCAACACCTAAGATGTTGTGGTTTAGTAATAGATTACTACAATAAAGTATTCTGGTCAAACAGTTACTATCGCGGGTAATCTGCATTACCCAGAAGTTCGCATCATATTGCGGGTGACTTTGTAGTTCTTTAGAGCCCTATTTCTACTAGTCCTGCTGTCTGTACCACATCCATTACGGACACCATCATCACGATTACCACTGCAACCTCCAAGCTATGTTGGGCAGAGGGTCGAAACAAGCATGGTATGCTTAGTGGACACCGTTGTATACACGCACCTCCATTCACAGACGGACCGTGACTATCACTGTCATAGACGATCGATCATAATCTCCAAAAGGATTTTCTCCTTCAGAATTAGAATAGGTGAATAACATAGCTTACCTAAGACTTCATCACACGTGAACATTTGGTGTAGGCCTATTTCTGCTTAATTTCTGCAACACTTTGGCCTGCATCTCTTCCGCGTCCTTACAAATGCACGTCTTAGTGTTTCTCGCGTGTAATAAGTATTTCCTGAAAACTTTGCGCAGCGATTTTCGGTTTGAATCAAGCTCTGGATGTCTTGCACATAGTGGCGCAGAGTAGGCCTACAAATGAGATTTGTCACCGTACCTGGATCTATCGTCTATTTTAATCAGTATCGTTGTTTGTCGCAATTAATAGCCTCAAGGGCCGGATTACATTATTATTTTGTCATACGTCGCGGGCCGGAATTGGGCAGGACGCGGGCCGGATTTGGCCCGCGGGCCGGGTGTTTGAGACCCCTGCTCTAGGTGGAGGAAGAAGTGCGGGTTTTTTTCTAAAACCGACTGATTTATGTTGTTCTGTCGGAGCATAGTGTCGGTTTCAGTGAATATGATCAAAAGAATCTTGCCAACTGCAGCTTTATTATCATGCATTTCAAAATTCAGAATTCAGTTGTAATCTACACGGCAGCGGCAAAAGGATTCAGTGGTGGGGTTGTGTTGAAAACAATGGTCAGAGAGCATGTGGAGGCCATGTGTGATGACTGCGGTCTTTCATATGGCACACTGGGTCACATCCTATGTGACTACACATATATGCTCCATATTTGCTGTCCAAGTGACCCTCTAAGTGGACAGGTAGTGTGAGTGATGGGGAAGTATGATGCAGTGGATGTGTGAGAATTGGAGGAGGACAATGGGTTTACTGGGTTAAGGCCCTGACAGCAATAACAAGGACACTGGGATTTTTAGTTGAGTGGGGAGTTATCACCCATGAGACCTGACAATAAGACATGCCCCTCAGTCGCTTTATATTATATATGGACAGCATTTAGTGTGGTTTTGCATCTTTGAATCAGTGCCTTACAGCATTTAAGCACGCTTGAAGGTATTAAGGTATGTGTGTGGTAAGAGTAAGGTTTAAGGATACAGACAGGAAAAACTTAATGCAAATGCAGGGATGTAACTGTGTTCTGAAAAACTGTCAGATGGCAGATATTTTTTTAAATATGTGAAATATGTTTGCATCTTCGAATCATTGCCTTACAGCATTTAAGCGCGCTTGAAGGTATTATGTGTGCGGTAAGACTGAGGTTTAAGGATACAGACAGGAAAAACTTGCAAATACAGGGATAACTGTGTTCTGAAATGCAGTCAGATGGCAGATCCTTTTTAAATATTAAGTATTTTATATAGTTATACTTTCAATGACTGAATGTATGAATGAATCCACAATTGTATGTGCTATTGTGACTCTCCACACTTCCTTTACAGTATGCTACAGGAGAACAACTGGACAGCAATCAAAGAGTTCATTCTTGTGGGCTTTCCTACACTTCAATCTGAATATTATGGCTTAGTTGCATTCATATTTTGTGTTGTATATGTAATCACAATCATAGGGAACATTCTTCTAGTAGTAACATTTGTGTGTGAGCCAAAGCTCCATAAACCTATGTACATTATCATGTTAAGCTTGGCTCTGTCTGACATAGGATTCAGTACTGTTACTTTACCTAAGATAATATCCCGATACTGGTTTAATGATAAATTTATTCAATTTCATGTGTGCCTTGCCCAAATGTTACTAGTTCATTACTTTGGGACTGTAAACTCTTACATCATGTGGATTATGGCTTTGGATCGATACATAGCCATATGCTTTCCTCTTAGATACCCTGTGGTCATGAAAAATAGTACAATGACTGTTCTCAATTTTGTTGCATGGGCAATCGCCTTCACCACAACTGGCGCTATGACTGTCTTGGATGCTGCATTACCATATTGTGGGCCAAACCTTATCTACCAGTGTTACTGTGATCATAATTCTGTTGTTAGACTGTCATGTGCTGATTACAGCTTTCCGAATTTGGTTGCCTTTACATTAGCTATGGTGGTGCTTCTGATACCCCTAGTGTTCATTGTCTACTCCTACATCCACATCATTTACAGTGTAGTGAAAATAGCCAGTTCACAGGGCCAGTGGAAAACATTTTCCACTTGTGCCACACAAATGTGTATCATAAGCCTTTATTATTTGCCCCGCTGCACTGTCTATATTTTTAATATTACAGGTCTCTACATGAACTTAGATCTTCGCATTGCTCTTATCCTATTCTATAGTCTGTTTCCTCCTCTTTTAAACCCTTTTATCTACTGCTTCAGAACAAAAGAGATCAAACAAACACTGGCTCGTTGGTTTAGTGTAATGAGCCTGGGGAAGAAGTCCTCCATTGCTGCTATTCCAAGATGACTGTTTCAACAAGCAAGAAGTGCAATGTATGGAAACTATTACATGCTTTGAATATTCCTGTATCAAAATCGAATGATTGTTATCAACAAGCATGTTAATTTACTTTTTCTATACTTTGTCTAATGTTATTACAAACAAGCAATGTAGACTTAAAAAAGACAATTCAATGTGTTCATGTTTATAATATACTGTAAGGTCTGTTTGCAGGTCTTTTCCTATAATAACTTTTTTTTAATGTTATGTTAACTTAACACTTCGTTTTTAAATTACGAAAATAGACACTCTAACACACCTTATGTGTGATTTTGAGAACTCTATGATGAATAGAACTGAAATAGATTGAAAACTCATGAAAACGCAAAATCTGGACATTTTATCGTAACTCGGCTTTTAATGGTTGCCGTTTTGGGTCAAATCAGTGACGCATGCACGTCAGGTCAAAAACAGGGGCCTCATGTACAAAGACTTGCGTGGATTTCATACTAAAACATTGCGTACGCACAAACCTGAAAAGTAGCGTACGCAGCATTCCACGCAGCTTTTCTTTGTACATCCCAATTAACGTGAAATGCACAAGCATTACACTCCACCCTCTCTCCTCCCTCAATCACACTCATTTTAATATGCTAACTAGAAGGACATTCGAGAGCGCAGACCTCTGCGAAGACAAAATGGCCTATCCCGCAATATTAATAACAATGAAAACTCATCTGTGGATCCATTCATACTCAAACCTGTTGCAATTTGCAAAGTTTAATAATTGAAATCATCAAATGAATAAAAAAGTTTATTTCCAGCGAATGCGAGGTTGAAGTGCTTATCTGACGAAATGGCAAGAATCTTATGTCTTTATCATCTGTAATTAATTAATAACAAAACAAAAACAGTAGTGGCAGAGCGTGGCAGAATTATTGGTCAGTCTGCAAGTAGGTGACAGGGTTTGCATAACTGGGTTGAATGCATTTGGACCATGACAACATAACTGCATTTATTAAAAATCATTAAATAAATGCGTCCAAGTACCACGCGATCGTGCACCGAATGGAATAAACTCAGTTGATCCAGGCCACCTCGCCACAACATTATGATTTCTGGATCATATCCCTATATTTGCACACAAGTGTGACAATAATGCGAATGCTTACTCAAGGAAAGTCAAAGTAGCCATGCAGTCAATCAGGGAAATATCTTATATTCGCACTTATTAGTCAGCCTATCTATTCACATGCATGATCCTGTCCCATATGTATTTCTTTTAAAATGAAAACTATCGGAGATATGAAGGGAAAACACTCTGAAAATGTTAAGGCATGGGCAAATGCGTGACGCTGACCCCATTTATCACAGGTTTTGTGGAAAGCTCTTCAGAATCTGAAATGTTTGATAAGCCAGTCATCAACAATCGCGTAACCAAATATCGAGGCTGTGTAGGCTATGTTTCACATTCCCTTTTAATTCTTATCCTCTAATAAGTCTACAGTTGTCATCATAGATAGGTTGTTGCATAACTTAGTAGAATTTGCGCATGTTGCATGTCCAAATTTAGAAACATAGGCCTATTTTCGAAGTGTTATCATTTTTAATAACCCACGTTTCACAATATACTGTGCAAAAAGGCCTAGACTCACAATCAACTAATGTTGTTGCGCTGCATTGCCTCTAAGTGTCGCCAATTGACGATACACATTGGAAATGTGCATACGCCAGACATGAAGTTTGCGTGGAGGACCGCACATTCTCACTTTCAAGTCAGTCTTCGTACATCCGGACGTGAGCGTGAGAAATGGCGTACGCAGCATTTTTGTGCGTACGCAAGCTTTGTACATGGCCCCAGGCCATTTATTTTCATGGGTTTATCACTAGGTGGCAGTCTCGCCAGGTGTTAAGGCCCCATTGAAGCCAAAGGAGAGGGAGACGAGGCGTGCGTACCGATGAATTGACCATTTATTTTGTTTGCAATCAGCAAAAAAACAGGCGATCAGGAGAGAGTCAGCAGTCAGTGGTATCGTGGTGTTGTAATGGGCTGTGTGCGTGTTGAGTGCAAAAAGTTTTCTGTAGACACATGGAGGAGGCGCCTTAAGAGCCTGCGCACACCTGCACGCCAGTGTGCTGCATTAACTTTGAAGAGCCGGAGACCATGCCTGCAAACGCCCCTGGAACGACAGGCAAGGTGAAGAATACCAGGCCTAGCCCCCATAAGCACTAGCACACTTCCCCCCATAAAAGGAACCCACAGGATTTCAACTTTTAACACGTTAAATTAACCCTATGTAGATCGTGTCGAACATTCCATTTTTTCATACTGAATGGTAGCCTGGGTGCCATTCCGAACTTAGTCCCGCCCACAACATTTGAGTTCGGGAAGTTCGGTCTGGCATTGCTCCATTGTGGTGGAAGTATGCTCACCCTATATCGGGCGGACCAATCAAATCAGGCTTTACGATGATGGACAGGTGAGCAACAGCGCCTGGTCTATCACGTCATCTGAGCACGCTTAGATTAGGCTTATGTTTGAAACAAAAACGCTGTGGCTAGAAGGATACATGGCTTTTAAGACCCCATATGGAAAATTCATATTATTTAATGAGGTTGTATCACTGAAAACGATTATTTCTGAAAACTTTGGCCAAAGTTGAGATGTGGGAAAACTCGTGCCTTCACTTTCAAAAAGTGGAAAGGGAAAACAGCGCTGAAGATGATGAATAACTGAATAAAAAGGCCTAGCCTAAATGAATAAAGAGTAAGGCAAAACAAATAGCCTAGTAGCCTAATAAAACATAGGCATACGGATTGATGCAGTAGGCAAGGCTATCTTTGCAACATTATTAAATTAATCTGTCACCATATGCCTACGTTTGCAAAGAGGAGAACATTTTAGTTTGATTCACAATGAAACGTTACATTTAATTTACATCCTCCTGCGCTCCTGTTGCGCATACCCATTTCAAAACATCGCAACGTGAAATGCCACAAAAAGCTGTTTGTGAATAGGTCTTAGTGAGTTAGGAGTCCTCTCGACTTCTTTTAGGCTGTCCCAGACTTAGGTGCTACTTTTAGGTCTAAAATGCTTCGTGAATTACTTTTAGTGAAAAAAATGAGGAGTCCTAAAGTTAGGAGTGACACGCCCATTATTTTTAGGAGTTGCTCCTAAATTCGCCACTTAGGAGCTACTTTTAGCCTTAAAATTCTTTGTGAATACGGCCCCTGAACAACAACCTAACAGCTAAGCCTACAATCAAGTAATTTTACGCCACAACCTAGCCTACCACTCATACAAACGTAGTTCAAAACGAAGGCTAAGTTTCAGCCAGTGATTGTTTGCCCTTTCCCTCGTCAGACCAGCCATCGCTACGAAAGGTGGCTGGCTGGCAATTTGAGTGTGAAGTGCTTAGCTACCGCCTCCACTGCACACAACCGCGAACCTAGAAACATTTGAGGTCTAGCTCGGTTATCGCTTAATCAAGTTATGAACTTACTATGTTGCTAAGCTACAAGTTTGAAGCTAACGCCAGCTTGCTTGCTTACTTGATTAGCCGAGTTGTTTTAAACAGACTTCACACACTCCATTCGAATAAAAAACACAAATTAATTATAACTTACATAGACCTCGCACACAACTTCCGTATTTTTGACCGGAAATACGCAATAGTTGCGATAACCTTCTTCCGCTCCGGTCAGGGCAACAGGTAAACAAATGGCGCAAGCAACGAGCAGGAGTTGTTGTAGTGCACCGGGCTGCTCTTGTTATTCACAAAAGCAGCCATATCTGTCATTTCATTCCTTTCCTGTTGAGGGTGAAGTTTGACGAAAATAGATTCAGGCTATCCGGTGGGATGAAGGACCAAACTTCACAATTAAAAGGGGGAGCACTTACGTATGCAGCAGACACTTCACATCAGACAACTATGTTTTAGGGATCACTGTTCGCCGTTTGAAACCAGAGGATGTCCCTAGTCTTTTTCCTTTCACCCCTATAGAAAAAAGGGACCCTGTGTATGAGCGGTGCCAAAAACGGCAGTCGTTAACGTCTGTATGAGTCGAGATAAAGGAAACGGCAAAGAAAGCTATGCACGATTATGCGACGACGACGCCCGCAGGTAAGAAGTTCCACCTCCCGTAACGGTATATGTCAGTATTTTACCACTACTAACTTAAAAGGTTTCAAAGCATTCCTTACCTCATATCGCTGTCGCTAATTCCCTGGCTATGTTGTTGTGTTGTAGCCTACTTTGCAAAGCTTAATGTTAACGTTACCCATCTTGCTTGTTAACGGTGTCTGTCATTACCCCCAACCCCCACCTTTCAATTTAGTTTATACTACTACTTCAGTTTCAAAAGAAATACTGTTATCCATAGGGCTTTTTAATCACACTAAATTAATGAAGGACTGAATTAATTTGTGAATTCTCAATCACCACAGGTATGAGAAAAAATGCTGAAAAAAGCCTTTCCACCCCCGGACGTCTTTAGCCGGTATTGTGCGTCAGATGCCTAGATGAGATTTTACACCAAATTTCCATCTGAGCGTGTGTTAAAGATATTCTAGGACTCCATTGTGCCATCTGCCTCTCAACTAGTCTACTGGAGTAAAGCAAAGAGGATAAGTGAAGGCACCAGTGAAAACATCAGTCCCAGTCCCCCGCGCAGCATGCCATTAATTGATGAATTTCTTATGTACTGTATTTGAGTAGCTGTTGGCATGAAAGAGCAGGTAATTGCTGACATGTTCCAGGTGAGTTTAACCACTGTGAGCCGTGTGACCATAACCTGGGCCAATTACTTCTTCTTCATTCTGTGGACGCTTCCTCTTTGGGTGAGTAGGGAGAAGGTGAAGTCCGTCATGCCAGGAAAATTCAAGAAGTACTGTCCCAATGTCCATGTGATACTGGACTGCACTGAGATGGCTGTGACGGCAGCCTCTTCACTGACCCTGCAATCAGAAACGTTCTCCCACGACAAAAACAGGACAACCTTAAAGGGACTGATCGGAGTTTGTGGTTTCATGGTTTGTTGACATTCTTCTCGCCGCTGTACACTGGAAGCATCTCTGACAAGGAGATAACAAAGATCAGCGGTATCCTTCCCTTACTTGAGTCAGTGATGGCCGACAAAGGATTTATCATTGAAGATCTCCTTTCTGGTGTTGGTGCAAAACCCATCATTCCACCCTTCAAGCATTCAGCCCAGTTCACAAAAGAGGATACTGAGAAGACACAAGCCATAGCGTGTCTCAGGATAGTGGTGAAAGTAGCCTAGAAATCTAGACGCACCCTAGCGGCGGCAAATTAATTTGCTCAGCCTTTACGTCTAGTATCAAACCATATAGATTTCTATTGGCTGACGCCGTGGACCTCATCCAATCACAGCGCTCTATTTTGTTAGAGAGTCTTAAGGCGGGCTTAACAGGATAAAGACAGTCCTGCGACGGTGAACAACAAGAAAGGTGGCTATGGCGAATGAAGAGTGGTTGTTTGAATCGGCGTTGGCGTCAACTTTGGAGGAGTTGGACTTGTGCTTTTCTTTGAAAGTTGAGCAACACAATGCACTTAAGTCATTCCTTTCGAAGAAGGATGTATTTGCCGTTTTGCCGACCCGATACGGATATGGTCGTAGCGCTGGCCTATTGCATGCCTAGGCAGTTTGAAAGACAATTCTCTGCCCGCCCCTTGGATTAAGCGAGGTGAATGGTTCGATGCCAGACTATACATTTCAATGATATAGGATGGCCCGCCAGGCTAGGTCGAAAGGGTAATAGGCAGAATTAAGTCCAATCACATCTGGGACTCACCTGTACCTCTCACTCTGATGGGCACTGTCAACCAGATCTGGCACAACTGTTGTGTTATGGTGAATTTTCAAGGACCTTTGTCTTATGAAGAAGACTGAGATCTGGAGAGTATATTGCATGTGATGTTGCATAATTACCCTGGTTTTGGGTTTGCGCTCTTTTGGTCATTGGTGTGTGTGTGTGTATAAATAGCTAATAATTTATTGACATTAAAAGCCATTAACTGAATAAACAAAGTCACACCACTCAAGGACAGTTACTGCTAACTGGCCCTGAACCTGCCAGTATCTGTCTCAGGCTGACATACCCATTTTCCCGCTTAAGGTGCGCAACCTGTGAAGCATCGTGTTTGGTGGTGCTCTTCACTCCCACCAGTCCAAACGGCAGTGACTCTGAAGGGTCATAGACCCTACCGTCTGGGCTAGCCCCAAGATGTGGTGCTTCTCGGGGTATCACAAAGCCAACAGACAGCACATTAACTCGCATAAACTCTGCATAATTGGTCAGGACTTCTGTCTCCAATTGTAGACCTTGTGTCATTGCCGCTGTTTGCTTTTTGGAGCCTATCATTTGGCCAGCAAGGGCCTTTGCTGCAGCCGCTGGATCTGCATTTCCCTCCCAGGAAGAGCAGGCCTCACGAAATCGACTGGCAGTTAACCGTGGACAGCGTAACTGCACCCAGGCAGGACATTTGGACTGCTGCCTGGTTTCCTTTTCAATTTTGGTGGCCATTTGTGATGAGACTGGCAAGTGTAGGTGCAGTTGTTGGCACAAAGTCCAGGTTAGATAAATGATTCTGATCTAAAGGAAGAGGAAGGGCTCTGGGAATTCAGGAGCCAAATGGTGTAGGATAATGTCATACAAGGATACATGGAAGTTTATTGTCACATGCATATAGTTACTGGAAGTAAGAAATGCAGTGAAATTATGTCTGGTGTCAGCCTATTTGTGCATATATGGGGAGTGCAGTAGAAGGGGTTTAGTAGATTAAGTGGCAAGGGCTGCATAAAAAAGGTGGGGGGGGATTGGGCGGGGGTCACCAACAAGGAGCACCCAAGAGCAACAGGGGCAAGGAAGAAACCTTGGGCAGATCCACGGCTCAAGGGGCTAACCCAACTGCCAGGGGTCTTGGTGTGTGTGTTGGGGGGATGACGGGAGATGGGATAGTGTGCTGTGTATGTGGGGAGAGGGCAGTGTGCAATATGTGTGTTGGAGAAGCTTCCTCATGAGACAATGTGCTGTGTATTGGGGAGACAGTGTGAGCCGATCATTAACGTTAGCCTTCTATTTATTGTCATCAAAACTGCAGAGGAGTGAACAAGTTATAGGGCAGTCTCTGGTGTCTGCAGAAGTGAGTGTGGCATCTGACTCAATATTCTGCGCAAGGGGAATTCCCTTCTAATTGCACCATACCAGGGTATGAATAGCATACACTGCTAATTGTACCAGGGGTGCAAATAGCCTTACTCAAAATATTATCAAATTAATTATTTCAAACACACTGAATGTCTACCTATATGACTAGGTTGTCTGATGACAATTACGGATCATCATTCATTTAGTGTTGATATGCTGTTCATTAAGTGAGATACAGTAAGATCCAAATAGCGGGGATAGCCAGAACAGATGAAACACGTTTTAATCATTAATTTACAAAGAGATCGTATCACACTGAAAGCTCATATTTTGTCACTAGCAAATAGCTTATCGGTCCTTTGCCAAATACAGTTGCATTATCAGCCCTGACCAAAACCGTTAAGGAATTATTTATGCAAAAGTGGAACATGTGTTATGTTTCGTTCTCCCTTCCTTTCGGCATGAATGAAACAGCATGAGAGAGCATGAACCATATCGTTTCTCCCGTTTTTTATTTGGCATATTTGACAACCGTCTACATTTCAAATCATAGCCTACTTCCAGGCGCGCGGAAACATATTTTTGACCAGAGGTGCTGAATAACAAAATCATGGATGTCCGACGATTTCTCCCCCAGCATATGATTCGAATTTAGACAGCTAAATACGCAATTTCAGCGCCGTGTATGAGTAGGCCTAAGAGTGAGAAGTTTTATAATGCCCTGGGCAGCCACATTCCACTGCAACTACGCAGCACTTGCCACTCCGACTCATCAATAAAAACTGCGCTCGCACACACCAGACCCATAGAAGCGCACTTGACTTTACATCATCAACCTAAGGTAAATTCATTTTCTGACTTCTTTCTTGTTTATGCCATGGCAGTACGCATTTAGAATAAAGAATAATGTTTGCGAACCCTTTTGTTTTGTTGCCAGCATAAAAACAAGCTTAGGCTACCATCGGCCTATCTGCAAATTTTAAACACAAGGGATGAATTGAACGATGACGAAGTCGGACATATGGGCATAATTCATATTGAAAAAAGTTATACAATTTGGAACTCTAGCTTTTTCCCCAACGCAGTCATTTAATGCCATCTAAATCATAACGTGCACAGACTGCACCATGCTTAAGTCCAAATCACACCAAAGATTTGCGACGAGATGAGCTGCAACATTCTATTAACCAGCAACTTGATGCAACATTCCTTGCAACTGTGACCAGACAAAACTGCGCTCGCACACACCAGACCCATAGAAGCGCACTTGACTTCACATCATTAACCTAAGGTAAATTCATTTTCTGATTTCTTTCTCGTTATTGCCATGGCAGTACGCATTTAGAATAAATAATGTTCGCAAACCCTTTTGTTTTGTTGCCAGCATAAAAACAAGCTTAGGCTACCATCGGCCTATCCGCAAATTTTAAACACAAAGGATGAATTGAACGATGACGAAGTCGGACATATGGGCATAGTTCATATTGAAAAAAGTTATACAATTTGGAACTCTAGCTTTTCCAACGCAGTCTTTTAATGCCATCTCATAATGTGCACAGACTGCACCATGCTTAAGCCCAAATCAGACCAAAGATTCACGACGAGATGAGCTGCAACATTCTATTAACCAGCAACTTGATGCAACATTCTAAAACCTTGCAACTGTGACCAGACATGGTGAATGCTTTGCGATGGCTTGCAACGACGTGCAACATCTAATTCACACCACTGCAACTCCTTTCTGCAACAGTTTCGTGTCATTGCAAATTTGGTGTGAATTGGGCTTTTTTTTTTCGACGATTAAATACAACCCGAAGCTAAAAAACAAACCAGGCCTCTATTGGAGCCCGGCCTTTAACCCAAACCTGTAGCCACGCCAGGCGTTTAAAAGAGACAGGCGTCAGTTTGGAACTCGGCTATTATTTGAAGTTTTACAGTACACTAAAATAAATATTTATTGAAAAATGTCTGTATTTTTGTTTAATTTGTATGTACCATGTTGTGTAGATGAGTAAACTGTCACATTTCATAGAACCTTTAATTGATTACTGGAGCTGAATGGATTATTTAGTAGAGCAAGCAAGACCTGATCAGTTCAAAGCCTACTCACCACGTCAAGGTACAGGCCAAGAGTGGGATGTTAGTAAGACGGGACAAAACGGAAGACAAGGTTAATGGTATTAATTTCACATACAGTGTAAGTGTTAACAATCATTGTGTTTGTGCAGTTTGTTTGTCATTTGTCAAACATGAAGCAGTCAGCCCTTACACCGGTGGCAGATTCGCAGATTGCATGGGATCTGTAAAGGCCCTCCTGCAAGTGTAACACGCACACTGACTGTAGGCCTTCAACCTGGAAAATAAATAGAAATGGCAGCAGGACTGGGCACATTAAATAATAATAAAAAAAAAACACAGGGATGGCACGAATAACAGGTGGCAGATTCGCAAATATGTATTGTGTAACGCACTACAAATATGTATTAGTGATTAACACACTACATTTTCCTATAGGTAGTCATGCTCATGAAGTGCTGGGACCCTCCACACTGGAGCAGATACTGCTGCAGCCAGATTGTGTGTCCCGTATATGGTAACCACGCCTTGTCTCAATGGCTCCCTCATCTGCTGGAACATCATCAGCATCGTCCCAAGTCATCGACATCAGGCTCGACAATGTCTCCGTTGGCGATGCAAAAGTTGTGCAGAATGGCACAACACGTCACAACCTGGGGTACAAGCAGGACTGACCTACAAAGCTTTAAAAAAAAAAGCGAACGCCACCTTCCCCATCATCCCAAATGCCCTCTCAATTACATTTCTAGCCTGTGCGTGCAGTTTGTTGTAGCGTGCATGTACAGGGTTCCGGACTGGTTCTCTATACGGCGTCATTAGACACATAGGCTCATTCAGACACGGATACCCACCATCCCCAAGGATGCACCACCCTGCAGGCGGGTACAAGTCCCCCCGTATACACAGGACTGTTTTTCAGTATTCTTGTGTACAGAGTCAGGGTACCCTACAAAAACATCCACAAATTTGGCCTGGTGGTCACAGATGGCCTGCATCTGTATCGAATGGAACAACTTCCTATTAAAATAGCAGGCACTATCAGCTGATGGTGGCTTTATGCGGATGTGGCAGCCATCTATGGGCCCCCACTGCCACATTAAAAGCTGGGGACTCAGCCCGTTCTGCAAAACCTGCACCCACCACTTCCAGGTTCTGAGGAAACACAATAACGCTCCGGAGAATGGCCACGATAGCCGTGCAGATCCGGTGGACAATGTCGTGGACCGTGGTATATCAAAAGCCTTGGATACCACTGGGTAAGTTGCTGCATGGGCAAGAAAAAACAGAAACACAAGTACCTCTATGTCTCTCTGCCATCCATGGTCAGAGTCTGACCTCAGTGCCGCAGTGAGCGCAGTGCTACTCTGCCGTGACAAGCAGAGATCCCCCTTCAGATCCTCACCACGGAAGTACGACCGCAGGATGGGAACAGCTGTATTCAGCTGGCAGTAGGATGTTGGGCCCAAAGTCTGTCAATGAATTATGTCTAATTATGTGAATTATGAAATAATTATGTTAGCTTACAGTGTCAATTAATTAACGTGGGTTTTATCTCGGATTGACAGTCTTTAACAGCCTTTAACACTGATGAAGGGGAGAATAAAATCATGCCTTACCCAGCTCCTAGAAAAATCCATTAAAAGCTGCCTGTAAGTCGCTCTTTGCGACGATGCCTTCTGGCAGAGATGTCAAGTGCCATTAACGCTGTGTAGGACATTTTCCAAAAATACTGTATGTTGTGCCAAGCAAAACAAGACGAATGAACTGCTCTAAGGTAAATAAGGTGAATTCTCGTAAAATACGTTAAGTCGTGTCAAGCTAAAACAAGGCGAATGAACGGCTCTGAGGTAAATTCTCGTAAATACATTCAGTCGTTTTCAAGCAAAACAAGACGAATGAAATGAACGGCTCTGAGGTAAATTCTCCAATGTGGCTTTTTTTTTGCGGCATCCTTCACTGTGCGTCATGTGTGTCGCCGTCACATGTAAACATCTGGGGTCAAAGAACAGGCAAGATGGCTGCCCAGTACGTCTGAATTGTATGCCTACTACTCGCTCACATACATAAATAGCATACTAAATTGACGGTTGAGTAGTACGTTCTAACCAAAGTTAGTATACCAACTATTCGGATGCACCCGATGCCTGGAATGCATCAGTAGAATGTGTTACTTTTCGGATGGTGGGGGGGATGGTGGTACGTGAATCAGAATGTAGAAGGTGGTCCGTGGGGAAAAAGTTTGGGAACCGCTGGTCTAAAGCATTTAAAGAGGGACACCAGGCAACGTTTTTGTGTTAATTACTCATCTTCATAAGTCGGTATATGGTTAAATGACTCATTACAGGGCGAATTAAGACTCTCTCGCCCGCCCCTACTGCCTGTAGGAAGAATATCCCGCTTGCAAGTTCAGTGTATCGTACCCGCTGGCCGAAGCAGGATCATTTACATCCTGCATCCACATCACAGAGGCAGGCTAACGAAACGGGGGTTCACTCTTTATTACGACATCCCGTTATTACGACAACCCTCTATTACGACATCCCGTTATTACGACATGCCTCTATTTAGACATGCCGCTACTGCCGCTACCAGAAAGTTGTTGTAATCTGTGAAATAGTTTATTCTCAAAACTCTCGGCCTTGATCATGATGCAATCTCTGGAAATCCAAAACGAGGAATGAAATCATTAAATATTTTCTCTGCAGCAGTTTTTCCCGACTTATCTTTGGTGGGGTATGCCTGGGCAAATCGAGTAAAATGGTCCATCAGGACAAGAACATATTAATAACCCCCTCCACTCGGTTCTAAATGAAGATAGTCTATTGCCACAAGTTCAAAAGGTGCTGTGGATGAGATGGAACCCATGGGTGCCTTATCTGGGACAGTGGGGCGTTTCTGAATAATACATGCACATTTTCGAATGACAGTCCTCTACTTCCTGCTGCATATATGGCCAGTAAAACCTTTCCCTGACTAACTGGATCACTTTATCAGCACCCACATGACCCATATCATCATGTAGGGATTTCAGGACAACTGGTTTGAATTGACTGGGTAGAACAAGCTGACGACGGGACCCTGCTTGTCGATACAATACTCCGCCATCGAGGCTCAAGCGATTCCATTCATGCATCAGTTTCCTGGCATCTCGCGACAGGGTTTTCCTGTCTATTGCGCTTGGACTCTCTACTCTGTTTTTCAACCTCAATATCTCTTTGATTGCCGAGTCCTCTTGCTGTGCCCTTTTGATGTCTTGAGGTGGAATTACTGGAACATCTAGAGTCGGGCCATCAGTAACATTAGAGAGTTGCAAAACTGCTGCCCATGGCACCTCTTCTTCCTCAGTAGCCTTGTTCCCTTGCCATACAGCCAAGATGATGTCATGTGGCAGGCTTTCTGTATATTCTGTGACATCACTAAAGGGAACAGGGAATCGGGATAAAGTGTCTGCGTCCACATTTATCTTTCCTGGGCGATATTTGATATCAAAATGGAAATCTGCCAGCTCACCTACCCAACGATGCCCCGCTGCATTCAGCCTTGCTGTACTGAGGACATAGGTAAGTGGATTATTATCTGTATAAATGGTAAATGAAGGTGCATAATATAGCTAGTCTCTAAACTTATCACAAACGGCCCATTTTAAAGCTAAAAACTCCAGCTTCCCCGAGTGAAGATGATAGTTTTTCTCCGCTGGCGTGAGTGTTCTTGAGCCATAGCCAATCACACGGAGTTTATCCTGTTGGTGCTGATACAAAACTGCTCCCAGGCCAGAATTAGAAGCATCAACATGCAAGACAAAGGGCAAGGTAAAGTCAGGGAAAGCTAGAATAGGTGGGTTAGTCAACATATCTACCAATTTTGCCACAGTATCACTATGCTTTTGTGTCCAATGAATTGGTGCTTTGGAGGACAACTGTCGACTAGGCTTCCCCTTAAGTTTGGGAACCGCTGGTCTAAAGCATTTAAAGAGGGACACCAGGCAACGTTTTTGTGTTAATTACTCATCTTCGTAAGTCGGTATATGGTTAAATGACTCATTACAGGGCGAATTAAGACTCTCTCGCCCGCCCCTACTGCCTGTAGGAAGAATATCCCGCTTGCAAGTTCAGTGTATCGTACCCGCTGACCGAAGCAAGATCATTTACATCCTGCATCCACATCACAGAGGCAGGCTAACGAAACGGGGGTTCACTCTTTATTACGACATCCCATTATTACGACAACCCTCTATTTCGACATACCGTTATTACGACATGCCTCTATTTAGACATGCCGCTACTCCGATTTTTTTTAGTACCGCTATTCCGACATTCCAATTCTCATTTTCAATTTATCTCTGCAGTTCCTGTATCCTATCAAATTCCAACATCCTAGATGCATGTATTACCGGCCTCCAAGTCTAGGGGAGCTTGGGGCACGGCACAACCACGTTCTCTTGCTTGATCTTAAATTACAAAGAGAACGGACAAGGCAAGGTTCAGGGGTTGCACACTGGCATTCAAAATTCCTTCTTCTCTGCCAGCTATATGGTACTTGCCCCCATCCCAGTCCCTCCCTCCCAGGGTGCCATCTACAGGCCTGGAGATACTCTCCAAGACATTTTCCCTGACAGCAGACTGAATGTGTGCAATGTGTGCTATGTCATGAGTGTGCAAATACTAAAACATACAAACTTTTAATTGACAATATTAATCATAAGAATTAAAATGTTACCACAGAAACACACAAAACATTTCCCCTCTGGACCCCCAACACATGGATGAGCTGTAGTCTAGTCATGTCATCTGCACCTGCAGCTACATCAACAATCCACCCGCCATCCACTCCAAACAATGTTTTTCCCCATAATTGATATCGGCACACATTTCAGTCAAAACCTCAGGTGATTTTGAACTGGCCATGTGAATAAATGTTACACATTATGTAAAACACAGGCAACTCTTCTCATTTTATTCTCTACGCTCCTTTTACAGTAAACCACTTCACAACGAACGTTCAAATAACCCCCAGAGTTCAGTGTCCATCAGTCCCAACATTTAGAAGCATAATCGAAAAGTCCAAGCGTGAATTGGGTGCGTTTTGATTTTGAGAGCGACTGGAGAAGGGCCGTATGTCTCACAGCAACTGCGATAACCTTGTTTCTTAAAGGCTATCCTTACCTCCAGATATCCACATCTAATGAGGGTCGGCGACTATCCAATACCCAATAGTTTATGGCCGTTCGTGTGAGTACAATAACTTAATTTTCTAAATTTTACCAAAACGACTGGTTTCGCCTTGCAGGGTCACATTTAATTTGTTGTCTTATCTTTTTTTTTATTCAAAACAATTCATAAGTATCCATACTCAAGTCTAATTACCACCAGACACAAATAATCATCACCTACAGTATATCTATTTGTCATTGTCTATCATCATTTGTTTGATGGTGTCATGAGGCTATTTATGGTAACATAAACATCTGTTGCCTTGGCTAGGTTGGCTATTGTGCTTGACCAAGCAGCATAGTATATATACTTTTTTGATCCCGTGAGGGAAATTTGGTCTCTGCATTTAACCCAATCGGTGAATTAGTGAAACACACTGCACACAGTGAACACACAGTGAGGTGAAGCACACACTAATCCCGGCGCAGTGAGCTGCCTGCTTTAACGGCGGCGCTCGGGGAGCAGTGAGGGGTTAGGTGCCTTGCTCAAGGGCACTTCAGCCTCGGCCCACTGGTCGGGGCTCAAACCAGCAACTCTCCGGTTACAAGTCCAGAGTGCTAACCAGTGGGCCACGGCTGCCCTAAGTACTATGTACTTAGAGATTAGGTTCTCACAGCACCTATAACTCCAGGATCTTTGTTGATACAGACCAAGTGGCTGGTTGTCACCCATGAGACTTGATGAGAGATATGACGAGATGAGACAAAAGACATTCCCCTCCACAGAACACATTAAATATATTCAGTTTTAAAGCATTTTAATCATTCGTTTACAGGACTAAGGCACACTATAAGGTAATCATATCCATGTTTTTTTCTTGAACATACAGACAGGAAGGACTTCATTCTAGATTCCACTTGCAGGGAGATGTAAGTGTGTTAGTGGAAAACAAGCTCAGAATCAGTTGCCAGATTTTAGTAATAGTAAGTACAGTAATTTTAATATAGTATTTTTTTTGTAATATCACTATACTACTGTGGATATACTTAAAATTAATGAACTTATATAAATGCATCTAGTATTGTATTACTATATTCTCCACTCTCTTTACAGTATGTTACAGGAAACCAACTGGACAACAATCAAAGAGTTTATTATTGTGGGCTTTCCAACCCTCCACCCTGATTATTATGGCCTGGTCGCATTCATATTTTGTATTGTGTATATAGTCACAGTTGTAGGGAACTCTGTTCTAGTGGTAACATTTGTGTATGTGCCCAGCCTCCATAAACCTATGTACATCATCATGTTCAGTTTGGCTCTGTCTGACATAGGATTTGGCACTGTTACATTGCCCAAGATAATTGCTCTGTACTGGTTTGGTGATAAATTCATACCCTTTCATGTGTGCTTCGCACAAATGTTACTGGTCCATTTCTTTGGGACTGTGAACTCTTACATTATGGGGATGATGGCTATGGATCGTTACATAGCCATATGTTTTCCTCTTAGATACCCTATGGTTATGACAAATCGCACCATGACTATCCTCAATTGTGTTGCCTGGGCAATGTCCTTTATCACACCTGGCAGCATGACCTTATTGATGTTGATATTACCTTATTGTGGGCCAAACTATATCTACCAGTGTTACTGTGATCATAATTCTGTCGTCACACTTTCATGTGGTGACAACAGTTTTGTAAAGCTGGTTGCCTTTGCACAAGCCATGGTAGTGCTTCTGATACCCTTAGCTTTTATCATATACTCCTACATCCATATAATAGTCAGTGTAGCAAAAATATCCACTTCACAGAGCCAGTGGAAAACCTTCTCCACCTGCACCACACAAATATGTATAATCAGTCTTTACTATCTGCCACGCTGCACTGTCTATATATTCAACATGGCTGGACTCTATATTGACCTGGATCTTCGCATTACACTAATTCTCTTCTATAGTCTGTTTCCTCCTCTTGTAAACCCCTTCATTTACTGCCTCAGAACAAAAGAGATCAAACAAACACTGGTTCGTTGGTTTAGTGTAATGAGCCTTGGGAACAAGTTGCTATTTCCAGATGACTGTTTCAACAAGCTCCTTGGATGAGCCAGATGTGTGATGTATGGAAGCTATTATATGCTTTAAATGTCTGTAACAAAACCAAATGATTGACATCAACAAGCATGTTTATTTACTTTTTATAAAACGGATATAAAAAAGTGCTTCACATAAATCACTAACATTCAGCACAATTTTCTAGGCTGTCTATTCATAATTGAAAAGGCATATCTCAGCAACAAAATAAAATACCAGACTGAAATGTTGTATGGTAGTCATGTATGGACATATGATACAGTAGTAATGTTTTGATAGACTCGTGGGGACTGTTTAGACAAAAAATGAATACAAATCTGAGACTTAACATGGAAATACCCCATTGCCAGTATTAGCATTGTAGAATATTGGTGATTTTTAATATTGTTACTGTCCCTTTGTCTCAGCCACAGAAATGGCTGAGACAGAGTGTTTATTGTAAGCAGATAGAATGGTTCCACCTACAAGGTCAAATTAAGCCTCAATTAATTGCTACCCCCATCACACACATTTACACTGGAAAAGGGGTTTCGGAACCATTTGTTTCAATGTGTATTCCAATTTCACTAAACTCATTTCCAACCATGAGCGTTCTGGCTCAGTGTTCAATGGTTTGGCTTCATTTTGCAACATTGTGCTGCGTGGCGCAGAGGCCCAAAACTCTGCTGTAACATCCAGAATAAAGAACTATTCTTTTTACCAGCCAAACTCAAATTTGTACTTGCTCTAGCTAGGGATGTCACGATTAGAGATTTTGGTAGAACGATTAAGTAAGTATATTTTTTTTTTTTTTTGGGGGGGGGGCCTTTATTTGGACAGGACAGTGAAGAGTGACAGGAAGTAAGTGGGTATCGGGATATGACCGCAGGTCGGATTCGAACCTGGGTCCCCGTGGGCACTCAGACCCGTACATGGTACGGGCGCTGCAGCCTGCTGCGTTTGCACGGAAGAGCACCTTGTCCGGGACGGCACGCCGTGCATGTTTTTCTTCGAGGGCAGCTCTGACAGCCTAGCCGGGTAAGGTAAGAGTGTGTTCCCACTGGTTAACGTTCGACTGATAGATAAAGGTTATGAATATAACCACGGTTCAACGAAGGAGAACACAAGGCGTTAACCCTCAAGTCTCGAGGCGTGTTACTTGTTTTTATGACGTCGTTTTATGACTAGAGTGATTGCTATTGGCCGCGCCGGCTAATATATAGCCGGGCTGTTTCGCGCCAATAGAACCTTGACAGAACCTGTTAGAGGACTTAAGTGGCGATCACGTGATCGAGGAGTGTATTCCCATTGTGTTCTCCTTCAGAGAACCATGGCTATATTCATAACCTTTACATTTTGTGTGTATGAATGTGAAGAACTTAACCAAATTACATCATCTACACAGTTTTCCGACAGCGCTTGGGAAGTAATTCGGCCTCCACACATGATGAAGACACACTGTGGGCTCTATTGTGCACCCAGTGTAAAGTGGCGCAAAGAGTGAGGCAAGGCTTATTCTTATTATACACTCAATAAAGAAGTAATTTTTGGCCATGCGCTCCACTTTCATTAACCCTTGCACCCAGGGGTGTGGCAATTAAAGGGAATGATGACAGATGTCATCCTCATTGGTTTAAAGGATGTTACGACCAAAACACACCCATGACTAATTAAGAAACATAAGAACAACCCTTTTGTGCCTGGCGCCCAGCGTTTGATCACAAAAGGACACAATTAAATTAGTGATTGTGGACTGGCCACGCCTTTAATGTCTATTAACGTTGCGCCTCTGACCATCCGTTTCTGATCGCCAAGGGCCTCTAAATCTAAAATGGACATAATAGAGTACCGAAGTCTGATGTAGTGTTTCCATGACGGCAGAATCACTGGATCTAAACAAACTTTCGAAGTGGCTTATATAGCATTGAATGTAGACATGTGCCATCATTTCTAGCTAATAAATTGTTTTAAATGTAGGCTATAGCCATTTAAACATGCTTTACCTGCTAGGCAGCAGCTTACCCACATAACACGGATTCCCTGGCAGGTGTAATATAAAGAAACTAAATTCCAGTGGATATTTCACCTCTTAAAGACTGGTGGCTGTTAAGAGTGAGGTTTTATGCTTAAAAAATAAAGCCAAAATATGTCCGTGAATTTAAGGATTTTAACCGCATGCTGTGAAGTTACATGCAGATCTCTTTTACGGAGGAAACCCATGCTAAAATTACTTTAATTAAATTAAAAAACTCTGTAGTCACGAATTTGATCGTGTTGATATGAATATATGTTGTAGTATGTGATTCCTACAGTGTAAAAAAAATATCTTAGAAATCTTAGAAACGTTGTAAAATTATTGAAATAGATTAAGAAAGCCACGCTAATGGTGATTTCAATGATTAGATTGATTTGTTTAGATACAGTGAAATTGCTGCCTTGGCAACGCTACGTCATGGCTTCGGTACTCTATTGCCATGGTTTAGCAAAGGGGAAACAGGAATTCGGTGGGGAACCAAATCGGGTGCTTCATCGGCATGTTATAATGGGCAAAACAAGGGGACATGTTATTTCTGAATATAGCCTACAAGCCTAATAAATACGTTTGACTCAATTGTCAACATATATTCATGATTATTACAATATGTTTGTATTGAAATATTTTGGCATATTTTCGTTTTCTTATGAGTGTCTGCCACGAAGGGAGCGGGGGTTCGCCTGAAGTCACTGGCTAGCTTGCATGTACTGTGGTACCCCAAGCTGCTCTTGTTGTCCCACTAGGGCAGGGGTGGGCAAACTAAACTTTTTGGCTCAAGGCTCAAGGCCGCTATGGCTAGTGCTGTACCTACGGCTGGGCCCTCTCACAGTTTTTAAATGGTCAGTAGTGGGAACTACTGTTGCCTCCATGATTTCCTTTTAAAACTTTCTTATAAGGAGATATCAATTATCAACAATCACAAGCCAGCTGGAACCTGCGGCTCTCTCTCCCTCTCGTGAGTGCAGACGCATTCCCAATTAAATGGATTGCATAATGTTCACGTTAGATCTGCTGCAAAGGAGATAACTAAGAGTTAACATGATGTTATCTCTATTTAACATGATGTTTTGACAGTGACATTGTAAACGTTATCTAAGGAGAGTGAAAAGCAGTTTGCAGTAAAGCTAACCAACGTCGTCTCTATCGCAGGAAAAAAATAGCGAGCAGCCTGATAACTAAATTAAATGCTCGGCGGGCCGAATGAAAGTGCTTGGCGGGCCGGATGTTTGCCCACCCCTGCACTAGGGCAAACCGTCGCCGGATCCCCTTGGGTAAGGTCAGTAAAAGTAGCTAATTCCTTGAAACACTAGCCATAGGCCTATCATTGGTTCATTTGGATACATTTTACTCTCTTTCCTGCCGCAAAGAATGCAACTTTGAAGTCATTACCTCAGGTTGAAACTTTATCACAAAATAAGCCATATCATCAATATGTCTGCACCGAGAAGACCACGACTATTCAGCCTTGAAGAGACTGTTTTGATATTGTAGCGATCTCACCCTCAGACAAGATTCAGCTTTGGCCAGGACGCCCATTTATTGGAACAGGCAGACTCAAACACAATCAGACATACGGATAACTACATAGGGCAACACAGGGGTAGTCTCAGCCGCACATGTAACACACAATAAGGGTTTACCACACACATCAACACGAGGATAAACACATGAGGTACAACTAAAGAGACGCTAACACACTAACAAATACACAACATGCTAAACGTAACTACAACTATTATAACCGACATTACACATTCTAGCATTCACTCGCACTGCATTCTGGGAGACACTCATTCAACGTTAAACATGTACATCCACCGACGCTACATAACCCCCTCCCGAGCCATTGTCGTCCCCGGCAATGACAGCTAAGCTCACCGCTCGCGGCTGCGTCGGTGTCAGTCCCAGTGCTTAGTCCAAGTGACCGGAAAGCCTCTGGCTGCACGATAACCCCTCCCGACTGGAAGGGCTCTCGGCTGCCTCTGTCACGTCAGTTCTCCCCCGAACAAGCACCAGAACCGGCCAGACGTGGGTTGTGGTGTCGCTTGGGCCCTCGGTTTCCCGCCGTGCAGCTGCACTACCTCAAACAGCAGCAAACAGTCCCACTGCAAGCCGAACCCCCGGATACGCTGGAACCCCTGGACGTTCGGTAGCCCCCTCTGGCTACTGTGACAGCTCGTGGCCCGTTGCCACCTGTCCACAGTGTGCCGATCTCCAGGCGGTCAGCAGTCCACGCCGAGGTCCCCTCGCTGCTGCCCTCTTGTAGAACGTTTGTCGGCTGTCTCTCGAGCACAACGATGCTCCACTGTGGCGGGAAATGGAGACACCGACCCTCCCAGCAGGCTCGGGACACACAGGAACTCACACACAAAACATGAAAAACATTGCGCAGACTTGCGTCAACCGAAACGTGCGCACTTCAAATCTCAACAGTCCACAAAACGATAGCTCCCAAGGCTCTACAGGTCGACGTTACCCTCTTGGTCACTAGCTGGAGCACCGCAAGCTCCCGAACTAGCAGCTATGACTCCATCACACTCTTGACCGGCAGCTGACGCTCTGGAAGTTCTTCAGTAGCTGGCGGTGTAAACCCGGCCGCTGTGGTCGTGTTCCAAGGTCGTCAGAGAGTTTGCGCTCTCTATGGATGAGATCCTCGGATGATGGCAGCATCGACATCGGCGTCGTGCCGGGAACTTCTTGCCAGCCGCGGACACTTCCGCGACATCAGCCGGGGCCGCTTCCTCCAGCGCTGGCAGCTCTCGTCGGCTATGTAGGGCTGGTCCCGCTGGTCGCCTGCACAAGTCCCGCGCCGGGCCGGAAGGTCCTCCATCCTCCGCAGTGGCGAGCTCAGCGAGCTGGCTAGTCCTTAAAAGGACCATTGGAACATCTGCTGAGCTTCGCCGCCATCTTGCTGGTCTGGTCTTCGGCCTTCTTCTCCATCTTGATCTGGCATAGATCTTCATGCCCTGGGAGGGGCCCATCCCACTTCTGACACCAATGTAGCGATCTCACCCTCAGACAAGATTCAGCTTTGGCCAGGACGACCATTTATTGGAACAGGCAGACTCAAACACAATCAGACATACAGATAACTACATAGGGCAACACAGGGGTAGTCTCAGCCGCACATGTAACACACAATAAGGGTTTACCACACACATCAACACGAGGATAAACACATGAGGTACAACTAAAGAGACTAACACGCTAACAAATACACAACATGCTAAACGTAACTACAACTATTATAACCGACATTACACATTCTAGCATTCACTCGCACTGCATTCTGGGAGACACTCATTCAATGCTAAACATGTACATCCACCGACGCTACAATATGTACAGAAAATTTACAGGAGCTAGGAGATGGACTTCCCATGTTTGATGATGGTGACAGATGTAAGTGGTAAACTAATCATTTTCAATACATACTGTACACCACTCTAAACTGAAGTTTTCATCAGTGGCTGTCACTGACGATACTTGTAGTCCATGAGCCAGGGGGGTTGATCGGTATCATCGGGGGGACAAATGCTATCATTTAGCGTGTTTCCATCCAACTCATGCGAATTAGTGATGCGCATCCGTGGTAATGCGCATAAATAAAATGCGCATTAGTCAGCGTTTCCAACACCTATTGATTCTAAGTATTTTGGGACACTTTGCCTATGCGTGAAATTGACGCCCTCCTCTCTGCGGTCGGAATAGCCTAGGCCCTAGGCCTAATTCATTCCTTCATTTTAAAAATATTTTGTTTAATATCGATTAGAAGGAGAAGGCGGAGAATGTTTATATTGCACAATCGGGTGTTGGCAGCTTCCCATCGCCGGAGACCGCCATACACTTGGGAACGACCAAGGTCTCGGCAGTTTTTTTGTCAAATTTGGCACTTCACTGTAGAGCTTCATTTCTATCATTTCACGCGGGCTCGGGCTGGGCTCGGGCTGGGCTCGGGCTTGCGCAGTAGGCTAAATGAGCGGTCAGGTGATGCGTTTCGGTTAGCTGCGAGAAAGATGCAGAAATGGATGCTTAGGTGAAACAGAGGCTGGCGTTTTAGTTTCACCGGCAAAGAAAGCAAAGTCTGAGGTGTGGAAAAGTTTTGATCATGTGCATAATGAGAATAATGAGCCAGTGGTTATGTAAAATCCAAAGGATGCAACATTCTGTAGAACGACAGGGAATTTGTCGCTGATAAGGCATGTTGATCAAAGCTGTCAGTGCCCCTCAGGATCACATCGTTTGTTAGGCTACAGCAGGGGTCTCAAACTCAAATGAGCTGGGGTCCAATTCTGCCAACGTCATCTGATCGGAGGGCCGGCTATTTCTGAAAATGCAATGTTCTTTTTTTCAAATACCACACAAAACTGCAAACAGAAAGTGCAAGTGTTTTTATCTAGTTTTAGACACCTGTGCTAGCAACCTTAGCTTATAAATAAAATAATGATAAAATAAATATTAATACAAATTATAAAATAAATGAAAGACATAAAAACAGGTATGTGTGTGTGTTTCACACCAAATAAAAATATTTCCTCTCATAACTTTTTTAAACCTGGCAAACTAGGCATCAGGGTTAAGAAAGCAACACCATTGGATTTTTATATCAAAATTTCAAAAGGCCATGGCTTGAAAGTGGTCAGAGATAAAGTCCTACTGTAAATGTAAAAATCTTTAGTAAAACAAAAATTTATGAAGGGGGTAAATTTACCCATCTAATTTGTCACTGGATGGCAAGCACCTCAAATTATGCACCTTTCAGTAAATACTGGATGAACATATTTAAGGTTAAGCAGGTTTACTTTCCTTTTTTCATATTACCCACATAACAAATTAACAGGAAAATACCTAAGATGTATACCAACACCTAAGATGTTGTGGTTTAGTAATAGATTACTACAATATAGGCCTACAATAAAGTATTCTGGTCAAACAGTTCCTATCGCGGGTAATCTGCATTACCCAGAAGTTCGCATCATATTGTCAGACACCAAACAGGACGAGGACCACAAAAGCGTCACGTTCAAAAGTTTATTTAAGGGTTGGGGGTTAAGGGGGTTTCGGGGGGGGTACAGGAGTTCCAAGAGTCTGCGTGTGTGTGTTCCCCCAGTAGCCGAACAGCGATGGCAGGAGCGGGATGATCCGGGAAGTCCTGGGGGAAACACACACACAACAGCAATTGAAACGAAGCAGCAGTACAGTCAAGGACTAGGCGGTATTCGTAGAAGAGGGACGGAAGGCAGGTCAAGATTACCGGGGCTGGAGAACACAGAAGTAGTCGAGCGGGTCCGGGATCACAGGCAAAGAGTCAGAGGCGTTTTCCAAAACAGGCAGGTAACTGGTGCTGGTTGCAGACGATCTGACAAGTGTGGACTGAAAAGCAAGGCTTTATATACAGGGCATGATGAGTGGTGAATGCAGTGCAGCTGGTAGGTAAACAAGGGTGAGGCAGAGCAGAGCAGGAACAGGTGGAGGTCATCAGACTTCAATCAGCGCGTGTTACCAGGCAGAGAGAGAGCTCATGACACATATTGCGGGTGACTTTGTAGTTCTTTAGAGCCCTATTTCTACTAGTCCTGCTGTCTGTACCACATCCATTACGGACACTATCATCACGATTACCACTGCAACCTCCAAGCTATGTTGGGCAGAGGGTCGAAACAAGCATGGTATGCTTAGTGGACACCGTTGTATACATCGCACCTCCATTCACAGGCGACCCGTGACTATCACTGTCAGAGACGATCGATCATAATCTCCAAAATCTCTCTCTCTAAGGATATTCTCCTTCAGAATTAGAATAGGTGAATAACATAGCTTACCTAAGACTTCATCACACGTGAACATTTGGTGTAGGCCTATTTCTGCTTAATTTCTGCAACACTATGGCCTGCATCTCTTCCGCGTCATTACAAATGCACGTCTTAGTGTTTCTCAAATCATTCTTGACAAAAGGCAAAAGAGCTGCGTGCGTGCTTACCGACATTTGAATAATGTCGGGCTGTAAACAGGTTTCGGGCTTTTAAAAAGCTGTCAGTCTCAGGCTCGGTCAGGGCTCGGGCTGATTTCTGTGGGACTCGGGTCTTGTCGGGCCTAAATTTTAAGGCCCGATTATAGCTCTACTTCACTGACCAACAGTAGGTGGAGACCTTTAGATTCACAAGTCAGGGTTTGAAGAATTATGACGAATGATAGACCTGGCTGTTGCCCCGAGTACTCGTTGTCGGATGCCTATCCCAACAAACAAGCCATCGCATCTATCTATCCATAAATTGCAAGAACGTCTGTCTGTCTGCGTGTCGTTGGTCCGTTCGATTTCAAACTTGGCAGGTGTCTTGCTACTGGCATGAGTAAGTGCAGTGCATAGTTTGACATTGTTTGGATAAGAAAAGCTAAATATGTCGTTACATATCAGTAGCCTAAAAGAAGCACACGTTGGCTTTCTCCACTCTACCATAGCCACCCTCTCACACAGCACTGCGCGCAGGACCAGAGAGAGGATAAGCGGAGATTTGGCAGCACTAAATCACGGTTAAAATGCAAGATGTTTGATTATCATCTCTGACCTCAACAATAAAGACTTCCTGTATGTTTGCTTGCATAAAATGATTACGCGGATTTTGCAACAACACGCCAACAAACACGGATATGTAGTAGCTATTCAAAATTACATGAAAAGTAACATGTGCAATAAACTGATGCTTTGAATAGCCCAGGCTACATTGGACGTGAGATTTTGAATAAACAAACTACATTTCCGACTGCAAGGTCCCAAATTGAAACAAGCGATAGGCTAATGGTCCAAAATTTAAAGTTTCAGAAGACGTGCCACACAGCTAGACAACAAGTGGCAGACAAAGAAACGTCACTTGTGCTACCAAACACTGCTTTTGAGTCACATCGTTGCAAATGTCAAACGATCACAAAATGGCTAGTCGTCACTAGGAAAAGTTATGCAATAAGCTAGGCCTATAGCCTTAACTCAAAACATTTGTTATGCCGTTCTGATCTGTAGAAATCACATGCAGTCATGCCTAAATTCTGCTTACTGCACATTAATTATAGGCTAATATATTATGATATTCAGTATACATTATTGAATGCTTAGCTGGAATGATGTTTTTCCCTATCATCCTATTGTTAAAGCAGGCATACCTCATGGGCATTTCGTTCTCTTGGGCATGTAATCGGGCTACAGGTTTTCTACAGGAATGGCATGTTTGAACGGGCACTGCACTAGTTGTATAAACTTGCGATGTGTGCCGATCGAGTTGTTGGCAAAAACTTTAGCGTCAGCAAAACAACTGTGCACCGATGTGTGTATTCAGTTTGTTTTATTCTACGGAAACAAGCAAGAGAACACATCAAGTTGCCTAATGTTATAGGGAAGCGCCATAGATTGCTGAGATTCTCTGAAGGTTACGTCATATGATGCAAATAAACCGTTTCCATCAACTTTATTTGCATTATACCTTATGCGCATCGAGAGTTAATCCACCCCCTCTAGCGAATCAAATATAGATGCGCATTAGGACTTTTGATGCGCATTTCACGCGTTTCCAACCGGGATTTCTTATTCGAATAGATTAAATGCGCATTAGGAAGTTGGATGGAAACACGCTAATAGTTTTTTGGCAAGGTATACACCCCTAGTACTAGAAAAATCTCGATAGCAGTGCAGGGGTGGTAGCAAAATCACTTTTTTCAGCTCATGAAGTTACTAACCCCCTAAGATAAATTCCGTTTTTGAAATCTGGTGTATATCTGATTTAGGCTCATGGTTGAGATATTGTCAATATTCTATAATATGGTGCTTGGTATCATTGGAAAGGGGACCTTTTAGGCTTTCATTTAAGCCCAGTACTGAATCTGTCTGACAAACAGAGGTCACATGACTTCTTTAAACCAGAAATAACACGTTTTCTCACAATTTCCGCCTAAACTGTATGCTTTCTTTTATCCCTGTGGCATGAAAGAACACCAGGGACACACAATTCAACAACTACAATACTCAAGGCATTCTGATGATTCAGAAAATGTATAATATGCCCATATTATTTATTTGTGAGAGCCTTAAATTAGAGGCCAGCACAAGTCTTCAAAATAGAACAGAGCGAATAGAATGGACAAATAGGATGGAGCCCTATTAGTTGTAAAAGTCAATAAAGAAACAGGTTGTAAAGTGAATATATTTAATTAATCAAAAGACTGGTTTGTATGTTGATATCCAATAGAATGGACAAATACTATACCCTATTAGTCCGGGGTTTTATTTGTTGTTGCTTTTGTCAAGGCTTTGATGGACATCTTTATGAGCCATTGTGTGCCAGAGGTCATTTTAACGGACAGAGGGCGGGAGTTCTGCAACGAGGTGGTTTTCCATTCGAAATAGTGTAATATTCTATGCCAATTACGATTACAATATTAAAATTTTTAGAATATAATAATTCTTTGTTATTGCCCAAAATAAGATTAATGCAGCCATGTTCGAAAGGTACGGTGTCAAGCACCGTATGACTTCCGCCTACCACCCTCAGACGAATGGTTAGTATAACAGCATTTAACCACTATTCAATACTTGTATAACGAATTTGCTGGGCAAAAACAATGTTTGCAATTTCACTTCACCTCATAGGTTTGGATGAGAGGACCAACCAGACGCTGAAGAGAGCGATTGGGAAGACCCTTGATGGGCATCAGAACAGGTGGGAGGACAATTTAAAAAATATTGTTTTTGCACATAATTCCTCTGTCCAATCCTCATCTAGGTTCTCGCCGTTCCGGTTAATGTACGGACGGGAGCCACGTCTCTTCAGTGAGGTATGTCAGTTCAGTTACCCTGAAATTATGTGTAAATGATTTGTAAAAAAGGATATAGTGACAAACTAAAGTGTTATGTGAATATTAGATCACTGGAGAGACAGAAGAGACAGAGTATGTGGACACTGCTGATGAAGACGACGTTGAGGCCTATGTTAAAGAACGGGCAGAGAGGGACGCGGAGGCCTATGTTAAAGAACGGGCAGAGAGGGACGTTGAGGCCTATGTTAAAGGACGGGCAGAGAGGGACGCGGAGGTCTTTGAGAAGGTAAGCTTGTGCTAAGTGGATGCATACATTCAATGCACACAAGTGCGTGTAACACAGCTCAAACCATGGTTGTGCACAACATTGTTCTATTACATCATCAGGTGCATGCTAACCTGGAGAAGGCCCAGCAGCGACAGAAGGTTGCATACAGGAACAGGAGCAAAAGGGGCATGAAGAGGTTCCTCATCAAACCAGGCATGGAGGTGCTCAAAAAAGATGAGCGGAAACGAGGGAGGCCAGGGATGACGATGAAGCCTGATTGGCCAACCAAGTACAGGTAAATATAAATATGATGTTGTTATTAGGTTGTGACCCTTATCTAACACCTCAATAATATGATGTAGGTTGATAATAATGTCATTTCGTAATAATTCCAAGGGTGGTCGAGGTGGAGGGCAATCTTGTCCAGCTGGAGACCATGGATGGGATCCCCTGAAAACCAGGACACCCTATGCTTCAGTGAAGCCAATACGAACCAGTATGTGAATGCTGCAATATATTGAACTTGTTATAGCTTATAACTATCTTGACAGTACATTCACAAGACACTTAATCTTTTTTCTTGCCGGGCACGCAGGGTCTCAGACTGGCTCCCCCATTGAGGAGACTGTTGAGCTTTCGTGCTCTGACAGCTCTGTGTTAGGGAGTGACACTCTTGAGGTGAGTTGTCATTGATATGTTTTGATTTTGTCCTTGTACGGCTGTCTGTACTTAATTCAATATGCATGTATCTGCCTTAGGTGGCATGCGATGGACTTCCTAGTGAACCGTCCTCACAGACAGAGACATGGCAGTCAGGTGATCTGCCCTGCTCTATGACAGAGGATACCACGCTAGAGGTAACATTACAAACAGACATACACACATATGTTTAAAGGAACATGCCAACCTAGCTTAACATAGTTCATTGAAGTGGGAAGCTCCAACTAGCCTATTCATAGGTTTGCAAAAAGGACACAGACAACATATCAAATGTTGAAAATGACAAATTTGACTATTTTCATGGAAAATATATGTTCATCTTGAATTTGATACCAGCAACATGTTTCAAAAAAAAGTTGGGACGGGGTAACAAAATGCTGGAAAAGTTGTGTAATGATAAAGAAAACAAAAGGAAGAATGTTTCACAGAACTTTTTCTGTTTTGGGGTTGTAGGTGTTTGATTATGTACACCTGTGGAAAGGGACCTGATGAAACCCATGGTACCCATGAATGACAAAGGAATTTTTGGGAGAAAGGCTAGTTGGAATATTGTAATATTTAAACCTGTTAATATTTTGTGTGATTTTTCAAGACAGCGATGTTGTCATCACGAGTGTCCAGTCTGGTCGACCGGTTCCGGCCTCACTGAGTGACAGGGTGGATGACATCAGGGCCATGGTGCTCCAGCCCCAAGCCTGGTTAGATGATCGTGCAATAGATCATGCCATGGCTCTCCTGAGGGCACAATACCCGCATGTTAGTGGCCTCCACTCCACAACTTCCCTGGCTCTCCTCACCACAGTCCCTGCACCAACCCAGGGATTTGTGCAGATAGTTAACATTTGTGCAAATCACTGGGTTACGGTAAGTAACATCGGCTGCAAGGTAGGTACAATTAATATCTTTGATTCGTTGTATCAGACCTACACTGAGGATTTTGGTGCCCAGGTAACATGTCTGCTAGGTTTTACAGGGAAAACTGTTGTCCTGGAATGGCCAGACGTACAGAGGCAGAAGGGTGGCTCAGATTGTGGGCTGTTTGCCATTGCAAACAGTCTCACTATCTGCAGAGGTGAGGATCCCCGCATGGTACAGTATGATCAGAAGCACATGCGGACTCATCTTTGCTCCTCTTTCCAGGCTGGTGTCCTAACACCATTCCCCAGCGTGGTGAGGAATGCCCCTGCTGTACCTGCCCGTGTGATAGAGGTTGCGGTGCACTGCTACTGCAGACGGACCGTGAGAGTAAGTAAGGATGCAGTGGTAACCTGTGGGAGATGTGGTAAGGTCTTCCATCAGGATTGCATCTCACCTCATAAAGAACAGATTTATGTGTGTAGAGCATGTACAGTAATTTGAGTGTTGTAATCCATTATATTTGTTCTCAGATCTTTCAATCTTTTTAATATGTACCTGTTAATTGTACGTATGTAAGTGTTATAATTACTTGATATTGGCTTGTGTCTTGTTGTGTTATTATGACCGCCGCGCAGCGAAGCGACGGTCATATAGGTTTAGTCAGATTTTTTTTTTTTTTTTTTTTTTGCATGCCCAAATTTCCGTCAATGATTCCCGGGACACTGAAAGACCGGGGTACACGAAACTTGGTGGGCATGTAACCCCACATGGATAGCATGGAACCATCGTTTTTCGTTTTGATCTGTAGCCCCCCTGCTGGACTGGACCCCCCGAAAGGAGGGTAGGGCAGACACAGTTTTCTGTGAATATCTCGAAAAACGTAGGGTTTAGGAGGACCATTTTTTTTTTGTATGTTGATCTCAAGGGGCCATGTCAACCCATTCCATAACCACTCATTTCATGTATAGCGCCACCTAGTTAAACACAAAAAAGTAAAAATGAGGTGTTGTAATTGAAGGTATCTGTGACCTAACATAGTCAAAACTGCACGAAATTGGAAGTGTAGGATCATTATGACACCCTCTGTATGCACGCCAAGTTTTGTGGAATTCCGTTCATGGGGGGCCACACAATAAATTAATTTATGTTACTATACACCAACTGGCCTGTAGGTGGCCAGAGACAGTTTTCTGTGAATATCTCGAGAACCGTAGGGGCCTAGGAGGTCCACCTTTTTTTTAAGTATGTTGGTCTTAAGGGGCATGTCAACCCATCCCATTACCACTTATTTCATGTATAAGCCCACCTAGTTAAAAAAATAAAAGCAAAAAATTAGGTGTTTTCATCACAATATCTCTGGCTGACAAGGTCAAAACTGCACGAAATTAAAAGTGTAGGATCATTATGACCCCCTTCGAATGCATGCCAAGTTTTGTGTACTTTCGTTTATGGGGGGCCTTACAATAAAATAATTTATGTGTACATTTAGTGACGTACACCAACAAGGATTCCCGGGACACTGAAAGACCGGGGTACACAAAACTTGGTGGGCATGTACCCCACATGGATAGCATGGAACCGTCATTCTTCGTTTTGATCTGTAGCCCCCCCCGCTGGACTGGACCCCCCGAAAGGAGGGTAGGGCAGACACAGTTCTCTGTGAATATCTTGAGAACTGTAGGGCCTAGGATGACCAATTGTCATTGGCTTTTGCATGTTTGCCTCCAGGGGTCATGTTAACCCATTCCATGTGCACACATGTGCATAAACAGATACACACGCACACACATACATTTACAGTAATCATCGTTATGACACATACTCACACAGTAAACATATGTGCGCATGCATGCACATGCACAAACACACATCACGAGGCAAACACACAAGCGCACATACCCACACACACACACCCACACACATAAACATAAATTTGTACAGCACACATGCACACAATTCAAAATTTTTCCCGTCATCTACTCCCTGAATTTTTGGTCATTGATACCGGGACACGAACCACGGGGTACATGAAATTTGGTGGGTATGTAGCCCCACTAGACTTTTCACGGAAAAATTTCATTTTAGATCCCGGGGACCACCACCAACACCCCCGTGCTGGGCCCCTGAACCGCAAAAAAAAAACAGTTTTTCCTAAATAACTACCTGAACCGTGGCACTGAGGGATGAAGAATCTTTTTTATGGTATGTTGGTCTCAAGGGCCCACATCAACCTGGCTCATAATCACTCATTTGTGATTTGCACCCCCACCCCGTAAAAAATGAAAATGCAATATTATTCTGCTTTAATCGCCCTATCTTCAGTTAAGATGTTCAGAACTGCACCAAATTGTATGTGTATGATTGACCTGGCATTCTCGGGGGTATGCCAAGTTTAAATAAATTTCATCCATGGGGGTCTAAAAATTAGGTTATGTGTACATTTAGTGACTGTACACTCATTGGCCTGTAAATGGCGGTGCACACATATACACATGCACACACACAGGCACCCACATACTATCGGTATTAGAGCGGCCGATACATAATTACAAATTCAGTAGGATTAAAAAGAAAGCCAAAATAAATATTCATCATCATCATCATGGTTGCATTTTCAGTATTGGCGAGAAGTAGTCGTTTGTCCACTAGATGGCGCATCGTTGCAGTGAGGCGTAATTTTGTTGGAAGTTAAAGTGGGTTGGAAAAACAATGGGCCTTCCTACAAGGACTGTAATTTACATGGCGAACATCTAATAAGGATAGGGCGATGTTCACATGAAGTGTAATTCCCATTTCTTCTTGAAGCCGAAATAAATCTGAGGATGTTTATCGGACATGCTTGGTTTTACTGCAGGTAATGCGTTAATCTTGTAATATCAATAAGGACCTAGGTAATGTTACCGTTAGCGTTGGTTGAGTGATGGAGGCATTTGATTTATTGCATTTGTAGAAAACTATAAATGCGGTTATACCAAGCAAATGTATAGCAGTTTGTATCTTTCGACTGTCATTTATTGCACGTGCTACAAAATCAATCTGTGCAATGGAAGATTTACCAACGTTACACGGGTCTGATACAGTTTGCCTATACATGCGTGAGACTGAGGCCCTGTTTATTTTGTTTTTAAGTCGTGCAGGGTGTGAGAGGGGGAATCGATGTGCTTTGATTACAGCTTGGTAGTTGTAGTCTGTGAAATTAAAAAGCACGTGTGTGTGAAGTATCCAATGACACCTTCATTTCATTATAGCTGCTTTAGCAACACACCTTAAGCTACTGTGTAGTGGGTCCCATTTAGAAGTGGCTACTTCATTCGCGCTTTCCTTGACTCATGGAGCTGCATGAATGTTATTAAAACTTTTAAGCCAATGATATGACAGTTTAAGTCCGCTTGATACTGTAAGGCGAAACCATTGGTTTTCAAAGGAGATTTTATTTGTGTCGCCAGCATAGCCTATTGACAATTTATGTTGTAAATAGGCCTACCTTATAATCCTACCTGTAGCTTAGGGAAGCTAACAGCTTTCTATTAGGATCTAGTTTGTTAGTTACCGTTTTGTCATAACTCTCTGATGCATTTTTGCATTTAGAATAGCCAGAGCGTGTATATCTCAATCGGAAAATTAAACAATATCGGGTGCCTATGGACTAGGCTGGGTGGGCCCAGCCTGATCTGCCCGCTATTTATTTTTTGATTTCTTAAATTTTTGATTGCTTGGTCTGATGAAAGCCAGACTAGCCATGGACCTCAGTTACACAATGCAAGGGAACATGAATCAGCCTATATTTGCACGAAACAATAACGGACAAAAGCTCTTCAACTTTGGCCCGTTAAAATGTGTATGAACAGTCTAGCGGCGCATTTCATCAAGGCCCATTTGGACATGTCAGTTATTTGCACCACTGGTTAGATGTAAAACAGCATTTCGTTTCAGACTAGGCTACTGTTACTTAATTTGTGCATTAACAATAACGTTTCAGACTACTGTTACTTAATTTGTGCATTGACAATAAAGTATTACATGAACTAAAGATGACTAAAATCTTATGTAGAAGAAGAAACATTCACAAAAAATCCATCCATCCAAAATGACCTTTGTTTTGATAGCTGTTGAAAACGGCATGGAACTGACAGAGATGTTTTTGTTTATAAATACATAAAATAAATAAATAAATAAATAAATAAATAACATTATGCTGATACCTTTTGCTTTTCCCAAATACAATGTAGCCTACAGGTGTAAGTGACCTTTCATCAATCCAGTTGCAATGGATGAACTGTGATGAACTGCCCTACTTGTGATTGTTTAGAGATTTTAAAGGTTTTATAACAATGCTACATCTTCTTTGGCTATTCTACAATCTATTCACCTTTTCAGCACCAGTAGGCTACTTTCTGTGCAGCCGCACACACACACTCAGGCATGCCAAACAAGCATACACAAAAGTTTCAAGAGTGGGGGATGGAGTAAAATATGGAGACAAATTGAAGTGTGATTTATTTTCGCGGAACAGATGTACAGGACTGAGCGGCGGTCATATTTTGTACCGCTATGCGGTACATCTAGTTAATCTTACAAATGCTACGTTGTTGTTGGTTCCTTGTTCCGTCGTTTTTTCAACTTGTTGTTGTTGTGGTTGTGTTATTTAACGTGTTGGTTGATTCTTAGGCCTTGTGCACACCAGATGAGCTGTGTAACTACAGAGGTATGTCTGGGTTTTCATTTGTCACCCATGTTAACAGGGATGAGACCATATCTCATATGTGTCTCTAGCTGTTCATGCAGGTGAACAACAATGAAAATCCAGATGTTCCCTCATGCACAAGCATCTGGTTTGTATAAGGGCAGTTCATTAACAGATTGGCATGTCAATGTGGTCAATTGGTTTTTTTGGTTCTATTTACTAATGAAAACAAACTTTTGGAAAAACAGAACATTTAGTACAAAAATCCATAGCTTTGATTATTGTTTTTAAAATTTAGTAATTTGGTGTCAGGACAACTCAGCATTGTTGTGCCACTACCCAAGTTCCCCCCATGTAAAGAAAAAGTGCTGCCTGAATTGATAGAAAACATGGCAAATAAACTACAAACTGATATTTGCTACTCTTACATCTGGGAAACTTCAGGTAAGTTTGTCGTTTCTCTATGGTGTCATGGTAGCCAGTATCAACAAACACCCCCCCCCCCCCCTCATTTTTTCTGGTATTGCCTGTTTGAAATTAATTAAATTGAGCACTGCTGCCTACAGTGGTTTAGTTCTCAATGCAACACATGCCCAAACCAACTAGCCTGCCAGTCAACACTTTACCCACTTGTACTGTAGGTTGAACTTGGGCACTATCACTAAAATGTATAGTCATTTAATTTCTGTTTTTCCAAAAAAAAAAAAAAAAAAAAAAAAAAAAACTCTCTGTGGCCTGTACCTTGACGTTGGTGAGAGGGCTTGCTACTAAACCAGGCCCTTCATAATAACATGTATGTACCTTTTTTGTTGAATAATGAATTGTACCCATTAAAGTCTCGCTATCTGCAGATGTGAGAATTAGATATGTTTTTTCCTTAGATTAGACATTCTTCCATTTGTATTCTATCCATTTGTACTTTTCGATACATGTCCATATGATGTCTTGCTTTGCCTCTCACTTACAATGTATTTATTACGGTAATAAATCACTTTTTGTTTAAATGCACTTTTGGTGTGATATTCCCATTCATGTTGGTCCACGAGCCATGTGCACAAATGTCAGAAGATATAAGTTGCGTACTACTGGGTAGTATACTATATATAACTAACACATTTTAAAAAAAGTTTATGTATTTGTCAGTTGATGTTTAGAGAAACTGTCACATGCACTTTCACCTTGATGTTTACTCTGAGTAACATTGTAGCCTGTGCAATGGTTTCCTAAGGTTCGCATTTCTTAAAATGGGTAGCGTGAAATGTGAAATAACTAGACAATTATTGGTATTGTGGTGTGGTGTGATATACAGATTTGTGTACAAATTGATAATGGATTGAAGTTTCTGGTTGATATTATACACTTATAACCACCATACATCCATATTTTAAAATGGCTTAGGCATAAAATATATTATTTAAAAGCCAATTTGCAGCCACGTGCACACAAGTAAAAGTCACACATCTGCAGATAAGAATACAAGATGCGTGCTTTTGATCAGTCAGTTGAGAATATGTAGCCTTTGATTTTAACATTGTCATGGAGTGGGGGGATAATATGATCTGCATAATAGATAGACTTATAGGTAAACAATGGTGAGAATATTGTAGTCAAAATAACTATTTCAACCCAGATTCGAACTCTTGGACAGCTGACTGTCATGTGCTGCACATCGCAGGCTACCATCAGCCTTATTGCACTGCGCCACAGAGATGACGGTGTAAACAAGTGAATAGAGGGTAAATAACAATACAGTAGAGTATGCAACAGTTTTACCAGCACATTTAAATGACTAATGTTTTAAAAGAATTCAAAGCAGTCGTTAATTTACAAGGTCAGCCTATATGAACCAATGAATTAACTTGATGACCCTGAATTACACAAAAAAAAAGAGAGATGATTTCATACATCATTAAGTCTGTTATTTGCAGCTGTCAGTCCGCGTGTTAGGCTACTATATGTAGGCCTAATGACCACCTTAGTCCAGACTACTGAAGTTTGGATACTATCAGGCAAACAAAGTACTATGTAAGTATGATAGTTTTGGAAAACAGTTTTAACTTAGATGTTGGTTAGTTGACTGATGCATCGTACCATAGCTAGGGGCTGGCTGAGAAGAGGACTGGACTGAGAAATAAAAAGACCATACATTTGAGTAAATCTTGCCTAATTATTATTATGTTTATTAAAATGTGTATTTTATAAATATGTTGTAATTGCATTGGCAGTAAGTTGCTAATGGCAATTATTCATTCCCTTTGACACATGACAAACATTAGAGTGGTGTTACAGTGGCTCTCATTTTTTTTCTACAAATGCTGACTTGCACTACATACTTGGTTTAAGTTGCACACATGCTATCTGGGGATTAGTAAACTATATGCATGTGGGCCTACTAATTAATTTAAAAACAGTATGCGTATTTATTAGTTGATGTTGAGAAACTTGCATACTGTACTACTCCACCTGTGTTGGCCCTGAATGCAATAGTCTACCCAGGTTAACATTTCTTGCACTTTATCACAATACTAGAGCGTCTGATACCTATAGTGATTGAGTTTATGTACGACACAATATGAACAAAGATTTCTTCCTAAGATAGTTTTGCTGTAGTCCAACTTCTCCCCAACTTTTTTTTGCTGACGCAAATGTAACCAGCTGAACACCACATTTGCCATTACTAGTATACTGCAAAGATGAGACGTTTAGTCTCTGTGTTTTGCTGTAGTCCAACTTCTCCAGAGTGAAATAACTAGACCAGCACCTTGCAAAATCAACGCTTCCCCAACTTTTTTTGCTGACGCAAATGTAACCAGCTGAACACCACATTTGCCATTACTAGTATACTGCAAAGATGAGACGTTTAGTCTCTGTGTTTTGAGATAAAATGCAGAAGGCCGAACTTCGTTATGAGGTAGGACAACATTGTTATTGTCTTCCTACCCATAAGCGACATAAAGGCACTTTGTGATTATCTGAAGCCAACTGAGTACTGTAGCCACCTGGAAATGTAGCTTAGCCTACGTTATAACGGGTGTGAAGAGACTAATGTGGACGAGGAACATGAACAGTGCCTATAGCCTACGAACAGGTTGGCATATTTAGCTAACCGATTTGTAGCCTATCTTTAAGATACATTTATAACGAAACTCAATATCCAACATGACAGTAGCCAAGGCTATTTCAGTGTTTTCAAGCAGGCCTAGCTTCAGATAGTTAGCTTCAGACAATCCCAAGTAGGCTAGCTTATATTGGTCACAGACGGTAAAATAGGCTACAAGTTTGACGTGCTGCGTAGCGCTCAATAAAACCTTATAATGAAAGAGTCAGGGCTAATTGTATTTCACTAGATACATATTCCATCTTCTCCCATATAAAGTGTAAAATATAGGCTATCTATATCTATTTCGTACTGACGACTTAAATTCTCCCTTTTCCATACGTGTTTAGACAGTGTTATACGAAGATTCTAAGAGACATTCACCTAGAAATTAACAGCTGTTCGGAACGTGATTATTACGTCACCCGGAACTTTTTCGCAAGCCGGAACTTATTGTTCATGACAGAGCCCTATTAGTTGTAAATGTCAATAAAGAAACAGGTTGTAAAGTGAATATATTTAATTAATCAAAAGACTGGTTTGTATGTTGATATCCAATAGAATGGACAAATACTATACCCTATTAGTCCGGGGCCAAATGGCCTATTTATTCATGTACAGTTTCAGGGGCGTCGGACTGGGGGTAAAACTACTACTGATTATAGGGACCCAAGTGGAGAGAGGGCCCTAGAAAAGTCTGGAATACATTTTATTTTAACTGGGTTGAGGAACATGGGGGCCCATCAGGACTGCCCCTGCAGGGGCCCAGGATCTGGTGCTACGCCCCTGTACAGTTGTAATAAACAGTAATTTTTTCAATAGTGTCGTAAATGGTTTACAAAATGTTTCTATCATGTATTTTGATATTCACCCACTTTCAGTTAGAATGTCAGAAAGTAGCTCATGCACAGAATGTTGATGGATTTTGACAGTTTAACAAGGTGTTAACTGTTAACAAAAGATTGTTCGTTCAGTTTACTGGTTATCACAACACTACCAACTATGCCATCTTCAATCAACTTCCAATGAGTTAAATGTAAGTACAAAATACTTTTTTATCTTGTGCTTGTGAATTGAATGGGAATAGACAGAAGGAGATTATACTTATCGCTGTACCTGTAACAGTAGCTTGGTGTTTTTTGTAGGCTGGCTAGCTTGCAGGTTAAACAGTGTAACAATAACAGTAACTGCTACAGTGCAGGCTAGCTAGCTACATCAGTTGGACATCTTACAACATTTCCAAGAGGATGTAAGTGACATCAGGTTAAGCTTATGTTATGATGGGCTGGGTTTAAGTAATGTCATGTAACAAACCTTTTCTTTCTTTTTTCAACACACTTGTTCATTAGCCTGTAATGTTTACATCACCACCCTTGTGATTTTCTTTTTAGTTACTGGTGGAATACTCCTGCACAATAGAACTGAGTAGAGGAGATTTAGATTTGGATTCTGAATGGACAGCCAGTACAAAGAATCAGAAGTGTGTATCATACACCATGGGCGTGTCTCATTTCAGGGGCCGGATGCTTCGGAGCATTCGTGCTACCTAGCACTGGTCTTCTGTGACCGCATAGACCGGACATGGCTGGACCAACAGTTTTTTAAATGGGACGGTCTAGCCTAAAAGAACGGATCTGTTACGTCATTAGCCCGAGTAGGCATAGGCCTACCCCAGATAGCAAAATCTTCCGGGCCTTTTCTGGATTCTTCTGGCATTTGTTTGGTTTGTGTACGATGTCGGCAAATGGATGGCAACCCTGAAGAGTTCCGGAAACGGTGGTGGCGGCAGCTGGAGGTGGTGGAGGGAGGGGCATTATTTTATGGCTCTCTTCTGGCAAATATGAAACATGCCAGATTTTTTCAGTTGCTGTTGTGGGAGTGATTGTGAAATGTCTTAGACAAGTATTTCCTCTTCAGTTTTATCCTATGGTTTTATCAGAAAATATAGTCTCTAATGGACAAGATTGTCTTTGTCATAACTTTACGAAATTACACGAAAGTTACACAATTTCATTTAATAATACCGGTAAATACATTTTACTGAAATCGTATTTTAAATGTATGTAAAGGTAGACTCGGACAATAATTAACTTGACATAATAAAATAAACACTGATACGTGATATTTAAGTATGGAAAAAACGAACTTATTAAACAATTTGTGATTTACCCTTTGACCTTACTGCCGCCATTTTAAAACAAAGTCGGACTATTCTTCTCACCCATGTTCTCACCCTCAGTACCTGTCACCGATCGCTGAGGTAAAGTATGTTGCTTAAGCTGAACCATGCTTTATTTTTAGTAATTCCATTAACTATCGTGCAAATAGCCAGTTACCTAATTATATTTTCTGTTGTATATTGTAGGTGGTAAGTTCCGTGTAAACTGGCATTATAAGATATGAGAAGCATTAAACTCCCTTTTTTGAATAGTTGTACCTGACCGTAGCACTTACTTTAGCTAGCTGCTAGGTTTAATTAGCATGTTCACCAAAACCAAATGTTCCTGTACATTTCCTGACAGAGATTTCACCTGTGACTACCAAGAGCCAACTAAAAGTAAGGTAAGCTGTATTCTGTATGGTTTTAACTCTCGTTCTATGTTGCATTTTTTTGTTTGTTTTTGCGTAACGTTAGGCTGTGTAAACTTCTTTGCTAAGTAACTTTTTTTCTCGTATCCTAACTTGCCCTCATGAGCACCAGGCAGACGGTCATAGCAGTTTTAGATGACTAAAATTTGATGAGAAAATTGCATATGATGTATGGATAGGCAGTTTATTGGTATTATAATAGCATATGCACATTTTTAGAGTATTCAATGGTTGTTTGAAGAAATCCGTATAAAAGCCACTACTTCGTGTCTATTAACACCGCATGGTGTGGTCAAGATGGCACCTAAAGAATGCAAGAGGCAGACATTTTCCCGCTGCATTCGAGAAGCCCCTGGCTGCAGCGCCGCCTCACATTGAGCCCAGCCCCGATCTGCAAGCTGCAGCCAGGGGTACTTGCTGCATTCTGCCTACTAGTGTTACATGAGGGATGCGCCAGTCTAATTTTAAATTTGAGTTTCACATGTTTTCTATTTAGTTTTGGGCTTTTTAAAAATTACTGCCTTCGTGAGATCAGGTGAAGTTCGCGTTGTTTGATAATTGATGTAGCCTTCTTGCACAGTCAAAGCAATGTGAGCCTGCAGCCCTTGCATGTGACGTCACGTTTTGTTCGCGCCACAGCAAAATAACCTAGTGGACGGCAAGAACACGAATCAAATCAATGGGTTGTAATGGGACATATCGCACAGCTAGGAGATTATAGTGAGATTTAACCGTAGTAATGCCCTTCCACGACTGTTGGCTTATTGTTTGGAATACAACGACATCCCATGTTCTTGCATAGATATATTTTGGTTTGTTTTCTTTGTGTTTCGGGAGTATTTCAACCACAATTGCATGGTTATCTCGTCAGTGTATGAAGCACAGCAGCGGTTACTATGGCAACCATAGACTTAACAGGACGGCAGACTACAAGCACTTAGGCAAAGTCTATGGCAAGATCTGAATGTAAACAGATAATACCGTTCAAGGTTTTTTTTTTATTTCCTATTTCTTTCAATTCTTTAACTTTAGACATGTAAGAAGTAAGTTTATTCGCTGGGCAACGTACAAACTGACGAGTTACATTAGCCCTAGCACTATGAGCTACGATAAACGTTAGCTAGAATCCTTCTAAGCAAAGATCCTTGATGCTCCGCTTTAAACCTTCTCTGTTCTAAGTGTGGCAGCTAAGTTATTATTTCATGTTCTGATATGACATCCTTAACGTTGTGACTATGTTACAACTGATAAAAGCAAGACAAATAAAGTAACCAAATCGCTTTGCAATATTTTAGTCCAGAAATACTTATGGGTATTCATTTACCATAATGTTAATTACAGTAGCCTAAGGTTACGACCTAACGTTATCTCCCCCTGCTGTTACCACCAGTTTTAATAACTTTACATTTGCGATCATGACCCATTTCATCTAACACCACTGGCATCTTTCTTTGACTGTCAGACCCCAAACAGCAATACATTGAACTACAAATATGTTATAGTAATGGTGTTCAGTTCATCATAATTATTATGACATAATGTAATTTGCCGTCCGTCTCCTATCTTTTTGCTGTCCAGCATGGAGCCGTCACGTGACTTAAGTCACGTGTCTGCAAGGGGTGAATACTTTTAGGCTATATTAATATGACTGTATTTAGCCTCACCAACAAAAAATGTCTTTTCCCATGTTCTTCATTTTGTGGTTGCTATCTTATTCCACAATTGAGCCTGACAGATTTTTACATTCTATGAAATTATCAATAAGCTGCAGGCTTCAACATGAAATATGTTTCATTACCTTCTCTAAGTATTTTTGAACGGAGCTGTTTTATTTGGTTAGTGTAACATTGTATGCCTTGAACAGTGTATGTTTATTGACATTTGAAAGATTTGATTTCAAATTTCAATACAAATAAATCAAATGAGCAGTGGAGTTGTTTTTTATGTGACTATTTAAGGTTTACCCTACAGTACAGCCTAGACTGCTTTGGACATACACTGTTCAAGACATACAAAGACCTTTCTCTTCTCTTTTTTCTCTAAATAAATCAGTAGCGTTAACAAATGTCTGATGTGTTTGGTTTCCCCTAGTTCACAATGGAGCGGTCCCAGTGGAGGAACATGCGCAAGAGAGCCATAAAAAGGACAAACGACAGAATTTTAGAGGTACAAAGAAGTCTTTGCACAGGTGTTGTAGAGCACAGTGGGATGGTAAGTAGTGACTTTGGTGAAGTTGTGGACACTGAGATGGTGAGTGAGGATGAGGTCTCTGAAAATGATGAGGTCTCCGAAGATGATGATGAGGAGGATGATGAGGTTTCTCCTTCATTAGATTTGTCCACTGCTCTGTCTGACTGGGCTGTTGAGTATGGTGTGTCATTAGTGGCATTGTCTGCTCTTCTGTGCATCCTTAGAATGCATCACCCCTTTCTTCCAAAGGATGGGAGAACCCTTTTAAAAACGGCAACCAAGTACACTCTAGAAAGGTTGGCTGGTGGGGTGTTTTTCTATTTTGGTATTTTGAACATGTTTCGCAAAACCTTTGAGCATTTGTCGTCCAAATTTCCAGATAGAAACGTGTTTATGTTGCAGCTTAATTTTGACGGATTGCCGCTGTTTAAGAGTTCGTTGACTCAGTTCTGGCCAGTGTTAGGCATGTTGCGTCACAAAGACTATGTTTCCAGCAGGCCACTGTTAATTGCTTTGTTCTGTGGTGAGACTAAACCCACTTCATTGCAAGAGTATCTTGGAGCCCTTGTTCATGAATTGACAATGCTGAGAGAGGGATTTGTCATAGGCTCAAAAACCATGTTTCTGAAGGTAAGTTCGGTCATTTGTGATGCTCCTGCTAGAGCCTTTATCAAACAGGTGAAAGGCCATTCAGGTTATGCAGGATGTGATAAGTGTTTACAGCCAGGTGTTTATGCTCGTCACCGCATGACATTCCCAGAGGTAAGTGCTGCTGATAGGACTGATGAGTCATTTGCGAGGGGCACAGATGAGGAACATCACATAGCAGTTTCCCCTCTACTTGAAGCAGGTATCGGTATGGTCAGTCAGTTTCCTCACGATTATATGCATTTGGTTTGTTTGGGAGTAATGAGGAGGCTCTTAGATTTGTGGTTTGGCAGTTCTGGTCCTCTTCGGTGTCGTCGTTCAGGTCGTGACATGCAGGAGATCTCTGAAAACCTGGTAAGTTTGAAGGCATTCGTCCCAGTTGAATTTGCTAGGAAGCCAAGGAGTCTGGCAGAAAGACTAAGGTGGAAGGCAACTGAACTCAGGCAGTTCCTTCTGTACACCGGTCCTCTTGTTCTTAGGGGTGTGTTACCTGAGGAAATGTATAACAACTTCATGCTGCTGTCTGTTGCCATCTCGATTTTAGCCAATCCCCGCCTTTGTTCAGCTCTGAATGGTTTTGCGAAAAGGTTACTTGTGTCATTTGTGGAGCACTTTAGTAAATTGTATGGTCCTGAGTTTGTTGTCTACAATATACATGGGTTGATTCATCTTAGTGATGATGTAAAGATTCATGGTCATTTAGATGTGACCTCTGGGTTTCCATTTGAAAATTACCTGTGTACATTAAAAAAAAATGATCAGGAAACCACACAGCCCTCTTACTCAGGTGATCCGTAGAGTGTCTGAAGTTCACAACCATAAACTTAGCGTTGAGGTTAAGTGGCCAAAAATGCAAGTGGGTAGATGACAAATAGCAGAATTCAGACTGTCCATGTGTCACACACTTATAAAAAATGGCAATTGTTAAGAATTGATATGGAAATGTTGTAGGTCTGGTAGGTTCAAGTTCTGTCATATTAAATTTATTGGATTTGTATTTCACTTTTGACTTAAAATAATCATCCAAACATAAAAAATGTCATATGGTGTGACTGTCCACCATGTGTGCAAACTTCCTAAAAAGAGTGTATATCCATAAAAAGTATAATTACTTTAAAGTTTTACCATGCATATAAAATAATTGGATGTTTTTTTACAACCACAGAAAGTTTTGATGTTTATGCATGCTGTCCAACTAAGTTATAATCAAATATATTTTGTCCATAAAATGGTTGTCATATGGCGTGACACTATATCGTATATTTTGACCGGGCATTCATTTGGACATTATTATTGGGAAGAGGACCCTGCTTAATCAGGAAGTAACAATAGAATGTCAGGAGTAATTGGCATGGTCAAGATGTGAGTTCTGCTTTTTGGATTTTTATATAAAAAGCTTTGAATTGGACATCATCAATCGTGGCCAAATTTTAGTGTCTTATGGTGTGACATCATTTGCCTAAAAAGTAGCTATTTTCCACAAATATTCTTCATGAATTCTTAAAAAGCACTGCTGCCATGTGGTCAGTTGCATGCTAAATAATAGTTAGCTGTATTTAACTGTCTAGAAAATTAGCTTAACTGTCAAAATGTCATATAGTGTGACGCTGCATCATATGGTGTGACAGCTTTTTTCAAGTCACACTATATGACATTTCTGTCACACCCTATGACCAAATTGCATTTTTACATAAAAGTTCTTGTAAAAACATGTTTTAAATTCAGATATTATATGTTTTTTGTTAAATCTGTGATAATTGGGAAAAAAATGTATCTGTACAACACATATTTCTCATACTTTTTTCTTTTATGTTACCATGCCATGTAAGTTTAAAAAATAAATACTAAACTTTAATCTATTTTGCTGTTACACGCATACACCATTCATACAGTGACTTCAAAATTCATTGTTAATGATTTTATTGTCAATAAAAACCCTGTTTTGCTCTGACACATGGTGGAGTGGTGCAGTTCATCATATGGCGTGACACCATGTAATTTGGTGTGACATTAAATAATGTCACAAAAAAGACTTTATAATTGAAAAATCATTAAAACATCAATAGCACACAAAGGGAATGGTATCTGCAAGAACCTCAAGAATTTTGAGTGAGTTCATACAAGAAATATTAGAATTAAGCTAAAATATCTGGTTACACTTAGGAGCATTCTCCACCTTGACAAAATAACTTGTTAAATTTGAGGTTTTTCTTCTAAATATTCACAAGGAAATGTTGCATATCAAAGCAAACGTGATTAAAATGTACAGTGACATAAATTAAAGTAGAAAAAAGTATCTAATTTTCATTTTATTTCAAATTATTTTCACGTCACACCATATGACAATTTTAGGCAATAACATGACAAATTGACATATAAATATATATTTCACTTTTTTTTTTTTTTTTTAAATGTATATTAGTCAAGTTTAGAGATACAGCAACACATATAAACACTTTTTAGGGATGATATTTGAAGTTTTTTTAAATTCCTTTTTTCAGGCTTATTTGTCATCCACCCAAGTAAATATAGAGCATAGAGATGGGCCTGTACCAGACTTGTTTGAAGGGGATGTTCTACAATTCAGAGAACTGGTAGTGAATGATGTGTGCGTCAGAATTACAGAAGGAGACAACTGTGTTAGAATCAATCAGATTGTTGCTTTGGTGGAAAATATTATTGTCTATAAAGACCAGGAGTACATCATCTACCGTGAATTTGCAAAGATGGAGACATTCTTTCATTACCCAGTTGATTCTCATGAAGTAGGAGTTTTTGTAGTGTCAAATTTGTCTTCAGATTTAAAATGTACAAGGCTGAATGACGTATTAAAATATTTCAGGATGCCATTTGGGGAACAGGGCAGTTTTGTTGTCTTTCCCCTTTTACATCTAAAATAACTTTTAAATCCCCCCCCCCCCACCCCCCACCCCAACCCTAACTACAAACTCGATGCCATGTTGAAGGCCATCAAGAACTGTGAGATGCCTAAGGAAACCTGGACAAGTTATGACATCAGGGTTCTTTACAAAGCAAGTGAGTGTTCACTCTAATCCATTGTTCATGGGAACTAAATCAAGCCACCTTTTTTATGTATTTCTTAAAATTTAAATGTAACAGTAACACTTTATTTGAAGGTGTCTACATAAGAGTGAGCCCTATTAGCATGACGCACAACATTAATGACACTTTTATGTTTATGACTGGTGCAATTAAGTGTATTTGTTTTTTTGTAATGTAAAGTTGACACTGGGATGCAGACATAACAAGAACCGAATGATTTAATATATAACAATCATGATCTAATCTCACAACACTAAAACCGGTTTGGGTAAAGCTTTGTTTTTCACTTGGTTTCCATTCTTGACAGATAGCTTTAGTGAGGCAAGGTTGAAACTTCGCTGGGCAGAAGATGACACAGACCTCCAGTCAGAAGCAGAGGAGGGGAGGCCAGAAAAAAGAAAAACCAGGTATGTCACACATCTGCTGAATCCAGGATAATGATTGTTGCCCTCAGATTTTGCTCAGTTTGTCTACATCAGGTGTGTCAAACTCTTATTGGGCAGTGGGCTGGATTTGTTGGAATGAGACCTTGTAGGGGCCGTCATTATCATTTTTCTGCATGGGTATCAGATTGTTGTTTGATATACTCTTCTACTATACCCACTTATAAGCAAGTACAAATCATGTACTGCTATCATATACTGCTCTTTTTCTCTTGAAATACCCTACTTCCGTGTCAGTTTTCTCAGCCTCTTCCTTCCTGAAGATGGTTATAGTGCTTTTTAATAATGCAATTTATCAAATCATAGAAATATTGCTTATTACACATTGTTGAAGACAATTGGATGGGATTATCCTTTTTTTCTAATTTTCCCTTCCTACGCAAGAACATCTGGAGGGCCGCATGAAACCTGCTGGCGGGCCCGATCTGGCCCCTGGGCCTTATGTTTGACACACCTGGTCTTCATTATGTTTGTCTCTAAACTAAGGCATGTAAAAAGATTTAAGCATTTAAGTTGCCAAATTTCTGTAAGAAGTAGCACTTGAAGTAGCAACTGAAGTTTTACTTTAACTTCAGTTTTATAGAGTTTCATTTATAGATGGGTCTCTTCATAGTAGGCAGTGTAAACTTACATGGCTGCAGGGTTGTAGATATTTTGTTATATTTCTCTGAAAGGCCAAAACAGCGCTTCCTCTCGAGTCAGGAGGAGTCTGACGAGGAGCCTGTGAAGCGCAAACCAGTCCTCCCTAAGGCGCCTTCCATTCCACCTCTGCCGTCAGTGTTGCGTGAGGCCATTTCCTCATCAGAAATATCTCCGCCTAGTCAACTTGACTCTCTGCAGCCGTTTCACGCCCTTGGACCTCCTGAGCCATCATACAATCTTGCCTCTCAATCGTCTCGCCAGCATGGAACTCCTGAGCCATCCGACCATCTTGCCTCTCAATCGTCTCGCCACCATGGAACTCCTGAGCCATCCTACCATCTTGCCCCTCAATCGTCTCGCCACCATGGAACTCCTGAGCCAATCGACCATCTTGCCCCTCAATCGTCTCGCCACCATGGAACTCCTGAGCCATCCGACCATCTTGCCTCTCAATTGTCTCGCCACCATGGAACTCCTGAGCCATCCTACCATCTTGCCTCTCAATCGTCTCGCCACCATGGAACTCCTGAGCCATCCTACCATCTTGCCTCTCTGCAGCCGTCTCGCGCCTTTGGAACTTCTGAGCCATCCTACCATCTTGCCCCTCTATCGTCTCGCCAGCATGGAACTCCTGAGCCATCCTACCATCTTGCCCCTCAATCGTCTCGCCAGCATGGAACTCCTGAGCCATCCTACCATCTTGCCCCTCAATCGTCTCGCCAGCATGGAACTCCTGAGCCATTCCATCTTGCCTCTCATGCTGCTTCTGAGATGGACCTGCCCTCTGGTGAGACCTTATGCTCTATTCCCATTTACATTACAATTCTATGTTATAGCTAGCAAGGACTGAACAGTTTTTAAAATGTTCTAGTTGCAGCATTACTCCGAGAGATCATTGCCAAGCAGGAGGTGATGTGTGATATGCAGAGAAATCTGCTGCGGATTGTTCAGGATCTCTCTTCTACACCTACACCACATGGACACCACATGGACAGAAGTTTCCTGCCCTTGAGGGATGCTGAGGCTCTTTTGGCGCTGGACCGCGACATTAAGACCAAGCCAGAGAAGAGAAAGGACTTGGTAATAATTACTTTTATCATTAGTATTTGGACCAGATTTTTTCTGTACTGTTTTTTTCTTAGCATTTTTTTGTGAATACATGCAGGGTTCACACTAGATTTTCATCTTAAATGTCTGTTAGATCAAGATTTTCTACATTAAGAAAATATAAATTGATCTTTCTAACTGTTCGTGAAAAGCATCCTTTCAGATCAACGTGTTACGTTTTATGTATAGGTTACAATAATATGAACTAGGCTAACTGAGTGAGAGCAATCATCAATCTATTTGAATTATTAAAAAGATATACAATTATGCAAGTCCTTCCAAACTAAAAGGATTGAGTTTTTTTTAGCTGCTGCTCCTTTCCCTATCATTTAGCATGTTTACATTGATTAATTTAGCAGACACTTATCCTAAGAACAACATTCAGGCTACAATGCAAGAAACGTTATCAAGGAATTAATTGCGGCATCTGTCAATATTAATTTATTATAAGACTAGTCAAAAATGTGATAGGAGGGCACATGCCCATATAGCCTTTGCCTGCCTCGTCCATCTCCAATTTTAAATAATTTGTTCACCCACCGGCTAAAAAGCAATCACACAAGTGTCGCTTTACTTTTCAAGAGATGGCGATTTCAAAGGGAGTTGGAGCATATTCATGTTAGTAGCCTTGGCCTTTTCTTTCTAGCCTGGTTAAAACCAAACATTAAAGTGGTAGGTGGGCATGGGCAGCGTAATTTCTTTCTCTGATTGCTGTCATGTAGGCTAATTTCAAAAACTTAGGAGGGAATATCAACAGTCAAGGTAGCCTGGCTAGGACGGCAGGATAACGTAGCCTATAGCCAGACAGCTGTGATCGGTTGAGTAACTTATGGTGGTGACTGTAGCTAATGGTCGTTTGCAGACATATCTGATTGAATGCATCATATTGCACTTCATCTTACTTGTTAACTAACCTGGCTTGTAGACCGATACGTTTTTCCAACTGCAACGTTGACAAATATCTTTGTGGTTCTGATGAGCATCCATTTAGCAGAGATTTTCATCTCTTGTGCTGTGTGCTAGATGTCTTTCATTATCTCGATCATGCACAAAGCATCGTGAACACATGCCTTTGCCACATAAAATAGATCGATATAGTAGGCTATTTTCTTAATGCACATTTACAATGTTAGTAATCAGACTTTAGGCTTACTGGCTATGTTAGGCTACACCTCGCGAAAACTATGTTGTGATCTACAGCGGCATCGTGTGTCAGGCTGCGGTTTCAAACACATTAGTTCAATTTGAACTGATGAAATTGTATTTGCTGCTTTGCTAATGGACAAATTAATAATTTATCAAAATTAATTTGTTATTATCCGTCCGTAAGATAGATGTCACAAACAGACGCTTTAATAAACCTTTGGTGGATGTAATCCTCCCTTGAACTAATTATAGCCTTTATGCAAAATGCCAACTAGTCTTTAAACGTGTTTTTTAACGGTCTTCTAGTAGCCTAAGTCGTGGAAAATATAGTAGGCCTAATAGACTACTGACCAGTGATCATATCTGAGCATTAATATGACTTGTTGATAAGTCCGTTTGATACGGAAATCGGCTACATAGCTTAACCATAAATCACATTAAAACCCGATCATTTTAAATGTTATTAAACCGTTTATTAAATGTTTACATAGGCTCTGCCGACTGTCTCGCCATGTCTTGAATGAAACGTCATAAACGTATCGAATCTTGGGGGACCAGGTAGGCCGCGAAGCATACACCCGATGCACACTCCATTTCGGGGAAAAGAAGGGTGGATTTGTCGGCCGAATCAGAGCCCGTCTATGGAGAGCCTTGCCACTCCGTATTAAGTCCCATTGTACCGAATTTTGGATGCAGTTCCACCAGAGTTCCACTGGGGGCGATCGCCATGAGTGCAGAATGAATGGGAGTCAATGGAGCTAGACGGCTAAAATTGTCTCTTTCACCTGATTGTCGTTGATAAATCTCAGATTTGATTGTAGTTTGTATAACTTCAACATGGGTTATAGGTCAAAAGTTGAATGAACGAGTACTTATGTCCTTTTGATTTCTTACAGGTTGGGTCGTTGTTGCACATAACACGCTAGCATTGTGCTAATGAATGACGTCATTGACACATTTGAAAGGCTTTTAAGAACAATTAAGTGACTTTAAAAAATATAATACTCAACCAAGTGTATTTTCTTTGCCTCCCCTTTCGAATACAATACTCAAATTACTTGGAAAAAAAAATTATATCCCGAGAAAAGTGGATTTTGAGGGGTACAGCTCCATAGACCTCCATGCATTCTGCACTTTCGTGGAATGCGCTCATGTGGAACCACAGAAGGAACTGCAACCAGTTCAGAAACCGGAAGTTTTCCGAGAGTGGCAGTTCTCCCCTTATTAGACATTCTCTGGCCGAATTCGAAGGAGCCCACGAAATGGGACAGCACTAGTCGCGCTACTATGACGCAACCGGTCTACGAATCTGGCCTTACATTATAACATAACATAACATTATATTAGCATATAGTTTGTAAATAAACATTTAACATTTAAATGATGTAAGAAATAACTGTTAATTAGTGCCAAAAATGTATTTAGTTAACTATTAACATATATTAATACAATATTAGTTAATAGACTTGTTAAAACATTAACATACAGATTTTATGCAAACAACTAATATTTAATTAATGATGAAAAAACTATTAACTTGTGCCAAATAGATATTTTAGTAACAATTAACACATATTAACAAAGGGTTAGGTAATTACTAGTTTGCTATTTATTATGGCACCTTATTTTGGAGTGTTACCCTACACAGCCAAAGTGAGAAACTATGCCCCTATTACAGATTTTGCTAAAGACCAGAGAAGAAGTCCCAAGAATCCACTATCAGAGAAAATGTCGGAGCATCTTCACAATGAAAAGAGAATTAGAGACTCTGAAAAGGAAAGCCACAGAAAACATTACAGATGAAGCTGGAGAGAATAGCTTACCAAAAAAAACAAGTAGGAGATCTTCAGATGGAGCAAGAGTATATGATTCAATCTGCATTTTTTGTAAGAGAAGTTCGAACGGAATTTTACGAGGAGCGGAAACGGAAACGAAAACAAAATGGTCTTCAACTGTTCCGGAACAGAAACATTATTCTGAAATCCACAAAACCGGTTAATAACGTTTTTTTTTCGTTCTCTATATATTTTATAAAATTTCACAAAAGCATATCCTAAGTGTTCTACTCGTTTGATTGTAGGCGAACAGACTAATAATTTGATTTCTGCAGTTTGAAAAAATTTAAAAAACGAATAAATGGACCTTTGGTCCAAATGTGTATATTTTGTCTTGCTGTTGTAATGTAACCTATCCGTCTGCCACTTCGGATCTTAGGCCAGCTCGTAGCGTAGGCTACTGAAACTGATTTGGAAATTGTTTGTAGCCTATGCGTAATAGCCTATTTTGCCTGTCCACGCCTTGTCGTTTTAAAGTTGGGATTTGAAATGTTTGTGCAATTATAGCCTATTCTATATAGAAGAGTTAAACGGGAAATTTGAGATGGGCCTTGTCAGCAACAGACAGGTTTGTTTATAAACAGGGTTGGAATTATAGCGCAAGCCTTTGAGGATCTCCATATGGATAAAACTTAGGCTACAACCAGGTAAGGAGTTTAGCACGCGTCCAGAAATATTTTTGATAAGAAATTATTTATAGGCATAGGTTAGTCCTACAGTAAGTCTGTAGGCTATGGGATGGATAGCCCATCTGAATGTTTTTGGATGCCGCCTGTGATTTAGTATTTTTGGGCATAGCTACGGTATAGGCTAAATCAAGGGGAAATAATGAGTACGTCTATTCTAAGGTAAAGTCCACAAAAATAGACTTGATAGGCCCGCCAAACACTGCCGGAACTTTAAGAAAGAACGATATTTTGCGTTCCGAACCGGTTCAGGACCGATATGTTGGCGGCGGAGCGCATGCAAGAACGAAAACGTTAAACATAGGCCTACCTGAACCGTTCGGAACGGAACGTTTGAAAAATAATTTTGTTTTCAAGCCCTGATCAGAACTGATATCATACCCAACAAAACAGTTGTACAGGTCACGTCTTTGGTCACAAAGCTCACATCATTCATGCTATCTGGTGGAGTTACAAGCCTGCGGGATTCAACAAAGAAGAACATGCGAAGGACGCTTGAAAATGAGCTGGGAAATTCTGTCGATATATTCCAGATGACAAAGACAAATTGCTGATGGTTCCTTAAACTGTTACTAGAGGGGATGTTGTCTTGGAAAATCAAAATCTGCTGAGGGAACTCAATGTTTGGAGGGCCAAGTCAACCAATGTCAACAAGATCATAGATCAGACATCATCACATATCAGATCAATCATTAAACAGGAGATGACTGTGACCCCCTGGCCATTCCATCCATCTGATGTGAAAGATAGTGGTTATATCACCTTACCAGATCAACTAGAACGGCTTCTCGTTGGACTGCTCACTGGAAATCCTGACACCAAAACTCAAACACAGAAGATCACTGCTTTGGTTCAATCATTTAGTCAGGACATAATATACGCTGTCACAGGTGGTCAACATAAAACACCAAAGCACATTCTACTCACATATGCTGTAAAAACACTGACGGGTAATACTGAGCTCATACAAACACTGAACAAGCTGGGGCATGGGGTGTCTTACTGCCAGCTTGAAGAGAACAACACTGCTCTTTGTCTCCAAAAACTAGCAACAGCCTCTAACCAAAGAGTTGTACTTCCAGCCTCCATCAAGCCTCATGTCTTTACCAATCTTGCATGGGATAATATTGATAGACTTGAGGAAACTCTCACTGGAAAGGGTACATCACACAGAGTTAATGGCATAGTGGTACAGGCCAATGTCTATAGACCACATCTGTCAAGAACTGATCTTCCACACATTGAGAAACAGAAGCAGAGATCAGTCACCATTGAAGACCAAGGCCTGGAAGTATATGTAGCAGGTTTCTATAATAGATAATCATGTATCTATTTTCTATGTGTCCAATTTACTTGTGATGTACATTCCACATAAAGCATTCATTCATTCATCCATCCATCCAGGTGCACGTGTGGGCCCACAATCTCAATGGTGTGGGCACTTGCAAGGCAAACAGATCCAGAGAATCAGACAATCCCCAGCTGGACTGGTTTTAATATCAGCACCAGGGACCAGGCGCGCCTGCAGGTGTACGTCCGTACGCACTGTGCGTACCATCAGGCTACTCAAAAACGAGAGAAAATTTCCCTTGTGTGTGTGTAATGTGTATTCACACCAAATTGGCCCACCATACCTTCCCAACTATGCACAGTATCCTATTAGCTGCATGCCATCATCAGGCTATTTACAATTTTCTATTACATAACTTAGTGAACACGTTATCAAAATTAACACGCGCACATTTTGTTTGAGCAGGAGACAGAATACGCACGCAGGCATGCAACTAGCTACTAGTTATTTTCTTTTACTCGGCTATCTATATATGGTTATCAGCACACAATGTTGAGCTAATTCACTAACTCAATACTCATCATGCATATCAACGAAACAGAAAGTATGGAGTCAGCAAAGCTAAAGGAGTTATTCCAGATGGGCAAGAACAAGGTAGGCAATTGGTGTGCTTGTCAGAACGTTAAACTGCATTACAGCTGTAATCAGTTACAGCAGACATCACAGTACGCTAGAACAAAACAAGGTTACTTTAGCCTGTATAGGGCTGTATCAAGTTATCCAAATGAATAGGTCATTGTAGACGTTGTTGTTGTATTATTGCATGTGGATGCACGGGGCTAAAACCGGGGAAACGGACAAATATTATCCACGCGTGATTTTTTTTGCGCGCGGGGTGGGGGTGATGGGTGTGCGTACCATAGCCAGGGACCAGGAACCAATCTCACAAGATATTGTTGGGTATCTGCCAACCATCAACTCACCAGCCACAGAGTTGAACACTGTGTTTGAAATCCTGAAACAATCAGAGCTAATCAGGAAGGAGCTGCACCTAGAGACAATAGTTGTTGTCATGGATCAAGCGCTCTATGCAAAAGCTGCTGAGAGAACCTGGAAGCACAGAGAATGGTTCCCCAACATTCTTCTCAGGATGGGGACATTCCATACCATATGTAATGCCTTAGCCATCATAGGAAAGCGGTTTAGGGATGCTGGTCTAAAGGACATATGCATAGAGGCTGGAGTTGTTGCAGAGGGGTCCATCAATGGAGTCCTTGATGGTAAACACTATAATCGTGCAGTCAGGGTCCACAGGTACATCTCAGAAGCACTAATGAGACTTGCATGGGAAGAGTTCACACCCTGGGTTGAGAAAAATGCTCCAGAGAGGAGTGGGATGATCAAATCATTCTTGGAGGATGTGAAAGACATGACCAGTGACCTGAACCAAGAAAAGATGACCAATCTGCTGCAAAGTCCACTCTCCGCTGAGCTAATAACCCTGTGGACATACTTTCTAGAACACCTCCGTCACAACAATGGAGAGCTCTCTGGATTCTGGATGTCATACATTGACATGGTAGAGGATGTAGTACTTTGCCTTCTGCGTGCGTCTCGTGAGGGGGACTGGGAGTTGCACCTCCATGCAATAAGAACCATGATCCCATGGTGCTTTGCCTACGATAAGATGTATTATGCCAGGTACATTTCTTATGCATTTCTGTATGTTTGTTTATTCTGCATCGATTCAATTTGTAAAGATTGCTAGCCAAAATATTCAAATCAATCTCTCATCTCTCAGGTACCTGTCCCCTTACTTTGCTCAGATGACCAACCTCCAAGAGAAGTATCCTTCTGTGTATGAGGCCTTCAAGGCAGGCCAGTTCTCAGTGCAGCTGTCAAATAACAACACATTTGGGAGGATTCCTGTAGATCAGGCTATTGAAGTCACAGTGAATAAAGACACACAGACTCCTGGAGGCACATTATACATTTTCTGAATCAGAGTGCCTTGAGTATTGTAGTTGTTGAATTGTGTGTCCCTGGTGTTCTTTCATGCCACAGGGATAAAAGAAAGCATACAGTTTAGGCGGAAATTGTGAGAAAACGTGTTATTTCTGGTTTAAAGAAGTCATGTGACCTCTGTGTTTGTCAGACAGATTCAGTACTGGGCTTAAATGAAAGCCTAAAAGGTCCCCTTTCCAATGATACCAAGCACCATATTATAGAATATTGACAATATCTCAACCATGAGCCTAAATCAGATATACACCAGATTTCAAAAACGGAATTTATCTTAAGGGGTTAGTAACTTCATGAGCTGAAAAAAGTGACTTCGCTACCACCCCTGCACTGCTATCGTGATTTTTCTAGTACTAGGGGTGTATACCTTGGTAAAAAACAATGATAGCATTTGTCCCCCCAGATGATACCGATAGCCCAAATTTGGGGCCCTGGCTCATGGACTATTGATAGCTATCGCTAACTTTAGATCCTATCCTATAGGCTATGTTTCAGGCGATGCAAGGGGGTGGGCTAGTTGTTTATCCTACCTGGTCGCAATTGATGACTCAAACTTGACTTTTTAACTTTCTTTGTATTGTTGTCACATCTTCTAGTATCCATATACGATATTGTAATGAGTTTACGGGTATTTGTCCAGGTGTGTACTTCGTTAGTTGAAACATTAGGTAGCGGTAATTCAGTTGGACCTCCAGCGACTAGCACAGAAAAACATCCACCGGTTGCCATGTCTGTCAGACTTCTGGAGCATGGATCCTGCTGTCTGTGTTCCATATATTGCAGACAGAATATCCAGGAACCGATTCGAATCAATTTGCCAATATTTTCAATGTAGTAGGCCTACTGAGTCAGACTGAACTAATAAACTGACCAAAGTCCGCCCATTTATTAGAGTTCTCCAGGAGAACTTCCCCAAATTGTTTAGTCCGTGGCCATCCTTGTCCGTAGATGAGGCTGTGATCACGTTTGATGGGAGGCTGCGCTGGAAGCAGTACTGTACATGCCAAAAAAACCTGTGAAGTGGGGAATCAAGATAATGGTGCCTTTGCGACTCAGACAGGGTACTGTCTTGCCTTTAGTGTATACACAGGCAAGGATGGCACAAGTTGGAAAGGGTTGGCCCACAGGGTCTTTATGGATTTGTTGCAGGGCTACCTTGGGGCAAATTTTCATGTGTATGCTGATAACTTTTTTTCTTCGCTTCCGTTGGTAAGAGAGCTGCAAATGAACGATACATACTACTGTGGTACTATAGGGAAGACATCAAAGGGCTTTTCAAAGCATATATTGAGGGATAAATTAGAGGTGGGGGAAAGCAGGAGAGTGATGAGAGAGGGAATGATGATTTGCCGATGGATAGATAAGAGAAAGGTAAACGTTATTAGTACCAATAGTTCTGGCATTGATCATTTAAAGCCTCAGAATAAATTTAACCCAGAATTGATCACTGTCCCTGATGAGATCTCCGAGTATAACAGCAAAATGGGAGGGGTTGACCACCTCGACCAATTTCGGAGCTACTATAATGTCGGCCGAACAGGAAAGAAGTGGTGGAAGTACCTTTACTGGGGTATGCTAAATATCTCCATCATAAATGCTTACATCATATGGATGCTTCAGCAGAAGCCACTGCCCAAAAACAGGAGGTCCTGGTCTCTCAAGGTGTTCAAATTAGAACTTGTTCACGGTTTGTGTGACCAATTCTCTGGGAGGAAGTGGGGTGCCTAGGGATTGCAGACAGGGGCAGTAGATTTTGTGGTGTCAAGAAATTTAAAACAGGGGCACTCACTAGTACATTTTCTGGATGAAGAAAGAAAGGCTGTGTGAGCTACATTAGAAGCATGGGCGTAGATTTAGGGTGGGACGCTCATGACTAGTCCTAACCAATATTTTAAGATGACAAAATTGTCCCCACCAATATTTTAGCAAACTCATTTGTGCTGCTTATCATTCCGACAGCCTGCACGACAGTACAAGAAACGTTGTCATTTGATTGGCTGAAAAACCGAGGGGGAGGGGGAAGGGTTACGGGTTAAGGGTTAGGGCATGCTGCACACACTTTGCTTTATTCTTGCACTGGTAGTCTTGAATTTCAATCAATAAAGTATCTATCTATCTATCTATCAATCTATCTATCTATCTATCTAGTCAAGCGAGCGGGTGTGTCAACGACAACGGTAAGTTACCAGGGCTGTCTGTCAATACATAGGCTTACCCCATAAAAGGCCAGAGTGAAACATTTTGATATTCCCTTTTCCCTTCAGCATACATACAAACCCCTTTTTGTGGTTTGTAGATCAGCTATGCCACCCAAAAAGAAGAAAGGGGACATACGAAGCTTTTTCATAAAGCAGAGTGTAAGTAAGTGTAGCGGGACCAGGTTACCAATTAGAATTTGAAGTGTCGACTACGCCACCCAGGGGACATAGGTCACCCTTAGGAAAAGATGGATAAATGAACTGGAAAGCCTAAACAAAGGATACCAGAACATAAAGCACACAGGTTCGTGCAAGGATGAAGCAGAGACAGGATTCTATGACAATAATAAATATTTTCTTTATTTTTCCTCTCAAAGGCAAGTTACGATACAGTAAAAGCGTGCAAAGCACTCAGATGGAAATGGGGCAGCCACAAACACTCAGAACAGGTTTGGTTAGAGAAGGCCTACTGGTTCTTTGGATATAGAAAAACACACATAAACTAGGAGGGAGAGCTTACCGCAGGGAGGCGATCTGGAAGAGGGGTCAAAGAGACCACACGTGAACACGGCACACCAAGGTGACACTACACTGCACTGACGGTGAGACACACAGATTCCCCACCACCAGGGGCCCAGCCTCCCTGCCGCGAGCCTCCACTCCTGAAACAAAAGAAAAGGGGTAAGACACAGCAAAACCCACACCGGTTGTACAGCATACGGCCCGATAGATGTCCCCTTCCGTCTGATTAGGCGGTTATAAAACAAAAGTGGGATTTACACAGACAGATATACTCAGCACAGCAAGCCAATACACCCTCAAACAGGCACAGCAAGGCACGTTTAGAAAGAAAGCACTACAAATACCCAGGCAGACGAAATGGTGTTAGGCGCCAAGACATGGGGAGGAACATGCCACCAATGGGGTTTCACAAAAAGGACAAAGAAAATACAGAGACAAAACAAACTAAATATATGACACACACAAGATGAGGAAACTACACAAACCCAAACAAAACCAACCAAATAACCACATGCACACACGACCACATACACATGCACCCCACAATTACGCATGCACACACACACACACACCCAGTCAACCAATGGCACCACACAATCACGCATGCAGACCCTTTACCACGCCGAGACGCGACCCACGCGGGAAGGACGCAGATAAAAAAGGTAGTTGTATTGTAGCTCACTGTAAACAAAACAGCAGTCAGTGGGAGAAGGAAGCCTCAGTTACTTGCAGTGCGCAGGCCACCTGTGCAACAGAGGTTAATGGAGACATATAAGCACATATGTAATAGTAAAATAGAATCATTAAAAGTTGAGACAGCAACATACCGCAACCGGGGATTCACAGGGACTTCCTCGCAACAGGGAGGGGCGTACAGTCAACCTAAGCAGCCTAATGAGGGCAGTTACAGCGGGTCAAATGTGATCATGCTACGGGCGATACAATCTATATAAAAGACTGCTACGTACCAATATGAAAAGGCAGAAACCTCCTAGCCTCCGGCCTGCAACACTCCGGTTGCTCTCAAGGGGAAGGACAGCAAAAGCACCGCCAATGATGCTATTAAGCACAACGCCAACAACTGCACCCTAGGGTGAGGCAAACTTTAGACCATCTAATCATGTGATATGACTAAACCGGAGCAAAACAAGCCATAAACATACCTTTGCAGTCAAGAGACGAATATCCACAGGCTCCAGCTCGCCGAAGAAACCCGCATTGAACACCGACACACGGTAAACAATCCAACAAAACTCTGCCGCTGCAGTGGCAGTACCAGCGCCATACTTTTTAAAGAAACACCGGAGCCCTTAATTGGTACACTGAGTGTCGCATCTAGTGACGTCAGTCAGGTGTGACAATACGGCCACTGTGTCTTAAAGGCACAGACGCCTCAACTCCCATCCACTACATAAGCAAAATAACTAGCCAGACAGTGGTAGTGACCAGGCTTTCAAATTATGCAGATTCTATTATGTGGAAAACTAGTATTAACTGGTGATAGCATATGTTACCCAGGATATTGTTAAAGATAAACCTAGGTTCTGTAATCTTTCAACCAAGGTCAGGAGCATTGATTAGGGGTGTGCAATAGATGCTATTACCAAGTCACTGAATGTTAATTAGCCTACCTTAAGTTTGAATCTTGGAAGTCACAATAAACATAGGATCTGGACATTTTTCGTTTCTATTCTGTTTATGTTATGTATTTCTGAGTGTAGCCTACACAATGCAGAGAAATAAAAGGGAGACCCAAATTCGTTTGAAGGACTGTCATTGCATTGTTATGACACATGCTGTAAAAACATGTTGGCAATGTGAATAAGTTAACACTTTTGGTTATTCAAATATAATGAATCATTATTTGATGAATAATATCCAAATAACACTATCATATACAATATGGTAGGGTTAAACTCGCTAGTCAAAGGATAGGCTACAAAATGAATGAACCACTTTGTATGCAAGAAAGACAGCATCAAACCACTACAGATGGATGGCAGGTTGAGGAAACAGCATCAGGGCTTCAGGTGAGGTTCTAATTATTAGCCTATGTCAAATTGTAAATTCAGTTGGAGTCAGCAGCATTGCTGTACAATATAATGAGATGGAGTAGATTCACTTCTGTATTGTGATATTCGTTATTGCTGAAATAAAGGAAATCGCTATTAAGGCACTGGTATCTTACAGCAAAAGAATTCCAATTACAGTTAAGCATTAATAAAGAAATACAAATATAATTTAGAGTCGCATAAATTCATAGACATATTCAATCCTAAACTATGGTGCATTTCCATACTCAGTAACATAAATAAAATACTATATAACTATATATGTGACTATATAATCTGGGCATATTTAAGATATGCTTAGCTTCTGTTATCTGAGAAACAAAATTGGCATCTAGTGGTCAAACATTTATTTATGTTTAAACAATTGTTTTCGTCTGCACATATTTCTGGGAGATTGGGGGTTTGATGTCCCCACCAAAGCTGAGACCAAACCTACGCCCTTGATTAGAAGGGAGGCATGCTAAGAGTGGCAGATGTGTAGAAACGTTGTTTGGCTGCTCCACTTGTTTAGTTGCATTATGCAGAATGGGACCGTGTCAAAGATCCTTGATTACTAGCCAGATAGAGCAACGTAATTCGTTACTATGGGAGCAAAACGGGACAGTTCCGGTCTGCATAAGTGGGAGTGTCACCTTAAGTCACTAAATAAACTTTCTCTCTTAATAAGCAATAAGAACAGATAAACATAATTGTGTTCACAGTATTATTGTCTATAATCATGTATGATACCAATGAATCATTCATTAGGAAATGATATGAATAATTTAATTAGTCATGTGAACCGAGCTAGCTAGCTAGTTAACGCTCAGACATGCAAACTGGTCAGGGGTGAAAAAGGTGAGAAGAGTGCGCGAGAAGGGAAATGGCCGTTACATCACAAAACAAACGCGATTGACATTGAGACCAGTGCATAGTTAACTTAAGAGTAAAAAAAATACTCAAAACCACACATTTACAAAGAGAACAAATTACAAAATGACTCATTTACAGAAAAGACTTGTATTGTGGCATACCTCAACAAAATATCTAAATAAAAATTTTAGATATAAAATTTCTGCCCCCTAGTTAATACCTGGAACGGTCATAAGGTGTCACTATATAATATACTTAATGTATTTCGGGGGAAGTAAGGGGAGAGGAAGTTCTGTGTACACAGATTGTGTATACTATTAAAATGCGCTAGCCTACGTCAATGGAAAACTTCTTCTAGTCCCTAAAATGACGCCAGGATATTTCTAAAAGTTCGTGCTTTTGACTGTTCGTGCCCTGAAGGGCAAGTCTTTCACATTCATATTCGGTTACATCATCTGCCAAGAATGATAGAGAGCTGACACATTGAGTAACGAGTAATGAGTAGCCTAATGAGTAAATTGTAGCTCTCGCTGCTACCGTAAAACCTTATAGCGGCGTGGACAAAGGGAATGACTGCTAATGTGTTGAATCTTCACCTAAATAAAGTAAGGTTTAACAGTGAAAACGTATGTTTATCCGTGAAATTTGTTCACAATATGAAAGTGTAGAGGAGACTGTATACCGTTGACACTGTATACCGTGGATTTTCTCAAACTAGCACCGTGCACAAAACGACTGGTGCAGGGTCACATAATGTATCGTAAATGTGCTAATTACCAACCATTTAGTTCGGAAAAAAAAAAAAACAATGATGTTTTTTAATACTTCAAAATAACATTTGCTAAATGAACCTTACATTTTTCAGTAGCCATAGGTGTGAAGATTTGAAAATATATGACATTATTTGTTTATTTTGTATCAATTCAAATCATGAAATTTAAAAGCTATTTCATCTACAAAATGTCCATTCTTCCACGGAGTCCCCATAAAATAGCTCGTTGATTAGATGAACTCCATCTTATGTATGAAGGTGCCCTAGCCGCTAGCATTCAGTAGAACCTAGCTAACTTAAGACACTGGCATACATAGTAAAGGAGTGCTACGGCTAGTTCACTTTTCTTGAAGTCCGCAAGCAAGGTCGTTCGTTTTTTATATCTTACCTCAAATTTGCTTTCCCACGTTGATTCTCGCTCTTGAAGTTCTCTTCTATCCAAGGCAGAACAGCTATGTGGCGCTTCTACAGCGCTTCTCGCTCGCTGCTGGTCAGCTCATTTATTGGCGCCACGCGATGTAGCAGTAGTCTATTACCACGAGTATTCTAGAATCAGAGATGCGTTGGCTTCCAATCATGTAATTTTCACATATGTGTTCATGTTCATGTTGAGTCAAGATGCACTCGTCTGCGTGTGACAGTGAGTGGGGTTGATAGTGGACCCCCAAATATTTTCTGTGTGGATCTGCACGAATCACGTAAGTCACCCCATTTCAAAGCGGCGAATTTCGCCGAAAGGTGAGGAGTTTGCATGTCTGAACGCTAGCTTAAAATGCTATACAAGTGGATGGGAGTAGCTATGGCAATACAGCTATGCGCTAACAAGTGACTAGTAGTTGAAGGACTTTGCTTAAACTTAATATACTGTTGCAAATTCACTTGAGTATAAACTATCCACTTTAAGTAATGTCAGTAATGTTATTCAGCTAGTTGTCATTTCAAAGAAATTACACTTCTCCGTTTAAAATGTTACCTTAGCTAAGAGGCTAGCTAGCATGCTACAACCGGACAGTACATTACATTACATTACATTACATTTGGCTGACGCTTTTTAACCAAAGCGACTAACAACATGGTAAACAGTAAGTTTTAGAACAATTCTCACAATTTTAGGACAGTTTAAAAAAACATTAGAGTACAGTAAGAATAAGTGCCGGGTGAGTGCTGTTTTAACAGTTACTTGTCAGTTTAAAACGGCTGGTGAGTGCTAGGATCAGTAAGACTTGTTGTAAGTGTTGCTATGAGAGTAGATGTTCTCTAAAGAGCTGGGTCTTCAGGAGTTTTTTGAAAGTGGAAAAGGATGTCCCTGCCCTTGTAGGAACTGGCAGTGTGTTCCACCAATGAGGAACAACAGATGAGAAAAGTTTGGATTGGCTTGAGCGCACCGGTGGTAGAGCTAGGCGTCGCTTAGGTCAGAGGAGCCGCAGCGGTCTGGAGGTAGTGTAAGTCTGTATGAGGGCATTCAAGTAGGTGGGAGCAGAGCCGAGACTACTTTGTAGGCAAGCGCTAGAGACTTGAATTTGATGCGGGCCGCCATAGGTAGCCAGTGTAGCTGGATGAGCAGCGGGTAACATGTGCCCTTTGGGTTGGTTGTAGACCAGGCGCCGCCGCTGCTCTGGATCATCTGAAGTGGTTTCACTGGCGCAGGCTGGGAGACCTGTCAGGAGGGCATTGCAGTAGTCGAAATGGTGGAGATGACTATTGCCTGAACCAGAAGTTGGGTAGCATCTTGAGTCAAGTAAGTCCTGATTTTCCCGTATGTTGTAGAGTGCAAAACGGCATGACCGGGCGACTGAGGCAACATGATCTGAGAAGTTTAGTTGGTTGTCAAGAACAACTCCTAGATTTCTTGCAGTCCTGGTCGGGTGAAACAGACAGGGAGTCAAATTTGATGTTGATGTCGTGGGTGTATGGTAGGTTTAGCTGGGATGACCAGCAGTTCAGTCTTTGAGAGGTTCAGCTGGAGGTGGTGTGCCTTCATCCATGTAGCTATGTCTGAAAGGCAATCCGAGATCCGTGCTGAAACCAGGGGGTCAGCCAGGTGGAAAGGACAGATAGAGCTGTGTGTCGCCTGCATAGCAGTGGTATGAGAAGCCGTCGCGAACGGATAATCTGTCCCAAGGAGGTGGTGTAGATAGCAAAGAGGAGGGGGCCCAGCACTGAGCCCTAGGGGACCCCTGTGGTGAGATGGTGAGGTGCGGATAGCTGACCAAGCCATGATACGCTAAACGAAGGCCCTGTGAGGTAGGATTCAAACCAGGAGAGAGCAGAACCGAGATTCCCATGTCAGCGAGTGTAGAGAGAAGGATACGGTGATTCACCGTGTCAAAGGCAGCCGATAAGTCAAGCAGAATGAGTACTGATGACCGAGCGGTCGCCCTGGCTTCTTTAAGGCTTCTGTTACAGACAGCAGAGCCAAGCCGTAGAGAGTGGCTTTTGAACCCAGACGGATTTGGATCCAGAAGGTTGTTCTGTGAAAGGAAGTCAGAGACCTGTTTGGAGACTGCTCGTTCAATGCCTTTGGATAGGAAAGGCAGTAGTGAGACAGGGCGGTAGTTCGACTTGAGCAGGGTTGAGAGAAGTTTTAAGTAACGGTGTTACCCGGCCATTTTGAACGCTGTTGGAAATGTGCCAGAGGTTACGAGGCATTGATCACATGTGTGATAGCTGGAGCCGATGGTCGGGCTGATGGACTGAAGTAGGCTCGTAGGTATAGGGTCCAGCGAGCATGTGGTAGGACGGCTGCATGTCAGGAGTCTGGACACTTCACTCGAGAGAGAGGCGTGAATGCTGAAAAAGATGTTCCAGCAGTCCCTAGAGGTTGTAGGAGGAGGGTATCTGAGTCAGATCGCTTGAGTGGGCATGTAGAGAATTGACTGCTGATTGCCGCCACTTTTGTTTGTAAAAAAAATGAGGCGAGGGTATCTGCAGTAAGGCTGGATGGAGGAGGAGGCAGCTGAGGGTTGAGTAGCGATTTGAAGGTTGAGAAAAGTTTTCGGTGTCTGTAGCGCTGTTGATTTTGTCATGGTAGAAAGCAGTCTTAGCAGCAGTGATGCTGGCTGAGAAGGAGGTCAGGAGTGTCTGGTAGTTTTGAGGTCGCCAGCTAGTTTGGATTTGTGCCATTTCCTCTCCGCTGCTCTGAGTTTGGTGCGCGATCGGAGGGGTATCATTTAGCCATGGATGAGAATGTTTGGATCGAGCTGGCCTTGTGGTAAGAGGGCACAGCCTCGCCTAGACACCCAGGTCAGTGTGGAGCAGAGCGAGTCAGTGGCTTCATTAACCTCCAGAGAGGAGAAGGTGTTGAGTGGAGGTAGACCGGAGGCAACCACAGAGGAGAAGTGCGTTGGAGACAGGTTCCGGATGTTGCGGTGGAACGTGACCATCGGCTGAGGAGCCGGAGGCTGTTCTGACAGGCTGACGTTGAACTGGATGAAGAAGTGGTCAGAAAGATGGAGAGGCGCCACCATGAGGGTGTCTGTGCTGCAGTTCCGAAAGAAGATCAAGTCAAGCTCTTTGCCAGCTTTGTGAGTCGGTGGGCTTTGAACCAGTTCGAGGTCAAAGGAGTGGACCAGGGCCAAAAAGTCCGCTGAGCCTGGCAGCAGCATGGTCTGATTTTATTACAAATCTGAACACTAACAAATTACACTTTTAGGCTTGAAATGATCCCAAACACTTACAGATTATGACAAAATTTTCCAAAAAACCCTCAACAAATCCAGAAAGACATGACCAATTTATTGGTAAAATTCCACAAGTCTCCATTGACATTAGTGCAGCGAGGGTTTACTCTGGTCTGCATAAAGGGGGATTTCCCCCCCTCCCCCTTGCAATAATCGAACGTGGAAATTGTCAAACATTTGCGTCTCTCGCTCCGCTTTAACCCTCTCTGACCGTGTTTTCATGAATTCCATGACATGTTGAAAATTATTATTATTACAGTGCATGAAAATGCACTGTACTGTTCTTCCTAGGCAACAACTTCTTCTTGTTATTATTCCGCTTACCACTTTTTCTGTACGCTATTTCTCTTGAACAGTTTAAATTAGAAACTTCATTCAAACTTTGTAACGTAGGTAGTCAAACGGACGAAGCTGGTATGTCTTTTCAACTTTGAAACTTTTATACTTTTTAAACTATTAAAGAAAAACTTTTTAAAAATCCCCATAGACTTAACATTGCCGATTGACACATCATAATACGTCGCAAGCAATTAGAATCCTATGGCAGGTGTTCAGGCCACCTGGATCAACTGCCAGTCTCAGGCTTTAAGCATACAAACTGGCCCTATTAAGACTACACATCCTGTTCAACTGCCAAAAACTGTTTCAAAATAAAAGTCCTCACTACAACATTTCACAGTTAAACAATTTAACCCTTTAAACTACTGAACTTTTTAACTGTTCAGCCATTGTAACTGTTACTTGTCATCAA
>NC_063190.1:24162783-24170283 GCF_017589495.1 Alosa alosa | reverse complement strand
AGAGAGAGAGAACCACTTTGCGCTTACGCAAATAGGCTACGCAACCATGGCAAACTTTTACATGAGGAAAGAGCTCCTTGGTAACTATCCTGCTAGCTCAGGTCACGTCAACACTTGATCCCAGAAAGATTGTCTTCGACTTGTTAGTTTTTTGAACATTTATTTTATCTAATGACATAGAAAACATAATGAACAGCATTGCATGAATTGAATTGCATGAGTTCATAACACATTCATAGCAGCTGTCATGAACTGCACATAAAGCATTCATGACTGTTTCATGAGACATGACTCAACATTCATACCAAACCTTTCATGAATGTGGAAGACAGAATGACGAGAGCTTGTCAAAATAAAAGTCACAAAGCAGCATTGTCGTTTTTGGTCCAAACCTCTTACCTGATCACAGCACATCTGAGTCAATGGGCTACTCCAGTACCAAAAAGACAGAACATGGTCAAGCAAATAATTTTTGTTTCATAAAAATGTATTTGTTTTATGATGTAACCTTTGCAGATGATTTCTCATCTTTTGCTTCTGGGAATGTTCAACCGTTCCAGGTTACACAAATACGGGTCAGCTGAATGTAGTTAGTTAGCTAGTTTACCTCCCAGTGTTAAACTCAGTGATTACGAATACTTCACAACTTGTATAGTAAAGTGACATTCGATGTAGACTTCATAAGATATTCATGAAATATTTACAAAGGCTGGAGAGATTAAATTAATGGTATCCGGGTTACACAAATACGATGTTGGACTTTTATATTAGTTTTCGTTGTTCTGTCTTCCACATTCATGAAAGGTTTGGTATGAATGTTCAGTCATGTCTCATGAAACAGTCATGATTGCTTTATGTGCAGTTTATGACAGCTGCTATGAATGTGTTATGAACTCACCCGTCAAGTAAAGTGTTACCAAGATATGCTATAGTGTTATAGTTTAAACGTCAATATGAAGCATTCAAATTACTAAATATGTTTAGCTACTAGTAATTACTAGTAAAATGCTGTACATTAAAAAATACATTATTAACTAAATACACTCTATATGAATTTAAAAATATATGAAATAGAAACATATCACGTAAGCCATCATTTTCAGTGTGTGTTTGTGTGTGTGGAAAGAGTCAAGTAGAATCTAGGATGTCCACTGTTGTGAATGATCCCACTACAGTATATATTACTGATGACGCCAGGGTGGTGGGGCCCCCAAAATCAAACACATTTTTAAAAAAGTATCGGCTAAGTATCGAAATCGCAATTCTTCACTTGGGATCAGAATCGACCCCCCCCTCCCCCCAATTTGTGTAAATCCCCCCTTCTTGAATAACCTAAGGGGGGAATTCCCCCCCATTTTGAAAAATGAATTTTAAGCCCTGATATATATATGTAATATATATATATGTGTAATATATATATATATATATATATATATATATATGTAATATATATATATATATATATATATATATATATATATATATATATATATATATATATATGTAATATGCAATGTAATATATATGAAGAGTTCAGATGCAAAACCCTCCAAATCTGTCTGACCACTTTTCTTTTAAATGAGCATTTAAATTCAGGCTCCTATAGGTTTTTGCCTATAAATCGATATTTCAGACCAGGAAGATAGTGGTATTTAGTGGGTTTTGAAGTAAAATTATTTGATTAACGTATACTATGTGTGGAGAGCATCCACTCTCCATCTTTATCTCATTTTTGACGTAGGTGGCATTTAGAGGCTTTTGCATCTGAACCCTTTATATATATATATATATATGCACTATGCATTGCTTTGGATATGAGCATTTGCTAAATGGATGAATCTAATGCCACTGTGTCCCTGTGCGTCCACAGCAGTCCGGTTTATGCCAAGAAGACGAGCACCCCGGGGCCGGCCGACGGCTACGTGACGCTGTGGAGGAACTATCTGATCCTGTGTCTGGGAGTGGCCAAGCCCAGCATCATGAGCCCTGGTCACCTGCGCGCCTCCACCCCTGAGATAATGGCCACCACACCCGACGGGAGCATCACCTACGACAACAAGGTGCGCTGCTAATCCTCTCTGGGAGGGTGGAAGATGGGTGTGTGTGTGTGTTTGTCTGTTTGTTTGTTTGTTTCTCTCTCTCCCTCTATCTCTCTCTCTCTCTCTCTCTCTCTCTCTCTCTCTCTCTCTCTCTTTCTCTCTCTCTGTATACAGTATATGTGTGTTTGTGTACTGTAATTTCTTTTGTGTTCATAGTGAGTGTCACTGTATGGTGTGTGTCACTCTAGTGTTGGGAGTTACGGTTTGTCTGCATGTGTAAGGGCTTTGATGGACTGAACTGAGTATTGTGTGCAGTTGTGTGCCACTCATTTCAGTGATTGATGAAGCCTTTTTCCTGCAGGGCTTAAATTGATCCAGATTGACGGAAGTTTTTTTCAGTTTCATTGATCACATTGATTGATTTTGTGTATGTTTACATGTGTCTCTGTATGTATGTGCATGTCCGTGTGTGTGTGTGTGGGGTGTGTGTGTGTGTGTGTGTGTGTGTGTGTGCATGTGTATGTGATTGATCAGGTGATTGGCACTCCGTCAGTGGCCTGGCTCCTGAAGCAGCTGGTTCCTCTGATGAGGGCAGAGAGCATTGAGATCACTGAGTCTCTAGTGCTGGGCTTCGGACGCACAAACTCCCTTGTCTTCAGGTAACCACCACAGGGCTCTACAGTGCACCCATTTCACTCGCACATGAGTGTAAAAATGATGGCATGCGAGTGCAAAAAAATATTTAGGCGCACTGGTGCGAATGACTTCTAACCATGTCAATGTTTGTCTACAAAATACACCGCAACATCGGGAAACATTACTGGTGCAAACCATAGAATCACGTCGCGAATGCAGCATAAAAACTACACCTCCCATCAACGTTAGCAGTTTCGCGTTGTGACTCGCTAGTAGTCGCTTCTATCAAATCCAAGAGCGCGCAAAAAAATCTGACAATGCAGTGAGAGAAGGAAAGGTAACCTAACATGCTTTTTAGCCCAGTTGACGTATTGGCTGCAATATGCAAAATATAGCTGTAGCGAACCGGCACAAAAGTAGCCTCCCGTAATACTCCCATTTTATTCAACGGTAGAACGCTACTGACAACTCCAGGCTTCCATGCATTCTTGTTTGTTTACACTGAATACAAGCTGAAGTGCAAAACGAAAGTAGGCCTAACGTTTGCCTAACTGCCCCCATCAATGCAGATATTTCAAATAAAAAATAAAAGTATTAAAAAAATATATATCCTTGATTAGACTATGTTGGGTTTTGTGGAAGAGCAAATTGACTGTTTTAGTAGTAGTATTCAGTATGCAGTCAGATACTGTAGGTCACCATAGGCATATTTGGATTAGCTACAGATGGATTCACAAATAAATAAATTAGCCTACATTTGGCAGGCTGAATGCAAAAATGGCAATGTATTATATTATTTTACATTAACAAAATGTAGGAAAATAGAACAGACTGAAAATAAAGTAGGCACTGATCTTTAAAATCCTGTTTCCTGTAGCCTAAATGTCTTCAATCATTCTTAATCTTCGCAATTGGTGCACTGGCATGTTTAACTGTTAGCTGCAGTGTAATGTTAGATTTTGTGTAAGTTAAGTACAGAACTGACTGTGCGCCCAAATTAACTTGGGCGCACAAGTGCTCCTGGAAAATTTTTTTAGTGTAGAGCCCTGCACCACACACACATGACCACATGACCAAAAAAGCAACCCAACTCTCCAATCTCGTGTCATTTTTAGGGGCTTCAGTGAGACGTGCTGCCGTTACAGAGCTGACAAAGCCCTCTGTTTTGTAGCTCACTCAACCTAGTCAGCATCTGACCTTTTTTTACGGGGCCAGGCACACACACACACACACACACACACACACACACACACAGGCAGATGTCACTCTGTGAGACTGGCATCGCTTAGACACCCTCAGAAAAAAGAGTCCCTGTCAGTCATGAGACGAGCACTGAACAAATGACTTTCTGCTGGGCCATTCCTCCCATAGCTTGCATCAGTCTCAAGCCTCGCCCTTGCATCTTTGGCATTTCATTTGTTTTTTCAGGTGATCAGACATTTGATAAAGTTTGAATGTCTGAATCTCTTCTACATTAGATTAGTACTTGTCAAGCCTGATTTGTTTGTACAGCGTTAATTGCACACACACGTATTAGTCACGCATCTTTTCCCAGGATTATGTTCAGCCCACTCTTGTACCCGCTGTTCCACTTCACTAGTTTGTCAGGTAGCTTATCAGGCACATCCATTGTATTGCATCAATGCTGGAGTCCTCTGACTGTTCTCATGTGGTGTGTCTGTCTCTGTGTGTGTGTGTGTGTGTGTGTGTGTGTGTGTGTGTGTGTGTGTGTGTGTATAGAGAGCTGGTGGAGGAGCTCCATCCACTGATGAAGGAGGCTCTGGAGAGAAGGCCTGAGGTAAGATCTCAGACAGCCAGGAAAATGTCAACATGGCTCTTCAGGAAAAAAACATACACGCAAATACATGAAGACCTTTATGCAAGAGAAACTAAGGCAATATGTAATATGGTTTTCCTTGTGTGTGTGTGTGTGTGTGTGTGTGTGTGTGTGTGTGTGTGTGTGTGTGTGTGGCTGCAGAACAAGAAGCGTCGTGAGCGCAGGGATCTTCTGCGGCTGCAGCTGTTGCGCATCTTTGAGCTGCTGGCTGACTCTGGCGTGATCAGTGACAGGTGAGATGTGTGTGTGTGTGTGTGTGTGTGTGTGTGTGTGTGTGTGTGTGTGTGTGTGTGTGTGTGTGTGTGTGTCGGACACTCCCTTTAGACACCCAGGCCCTGGCTGAGTCATTAGATAGTGAAAGGCAGCTGAGATTATCAGAGGGATGGGGCTCAGCATAGCAACTGTTCCTGCATTACTGTCATACCCCCTCTACCTCTCTCTCTCTATCTCTCTCTCTAATATAACATTTATAATATATAAAGCATGCTGTGTTTTATGAAATCTATGTGTTCACCCCAATTGAGTTAAGAATGATTTGTAAGGGGAAGCATTGTCTATGCCAATAACATATATTTATCATTTTATTTTGACCCCTGTCTCTCTTTTGTCCCCTCTCCCTCGCTCCGTCGGTCTGTGTGCAGTACCAACGGGGCTCTGGAGCGGGACTCGCTGGCTCTGGGCGCCCTCTTCCTGGAGTATGTGGACCTGACCCGCATGCTGCTGGAGGCCGAGAACGACAAAGAGCTGGAGATCCTCAAGGACATCCGGGCCCACTTCAGCGGCATGGTGGCCAACCTCATCCAGTGTGTCCCAGGTAACCCAGCTACGCCATCCCATAATGTAATGCACGTCCCTCATGCAATGTACCCTTGCACGGCAGAATATTTGTCTTATCTTGATTTCCTAAGAGAGTTGTTACTGACCAATTCACTTTTGCGTTTGTAATGAAAAATACTGTTTATGTAAATGCATGCTTGTTACACACATAACCATATCAAATGAGACTCATGCATCTGATTCATGCACTGGAGAAAACTTCCCAGTGGGAGTCTATGAATAGACCTACAGTCCATGGTGACTAATTTCTGGGTCATGATGACTTAATAGGACATCAAAGACTTAATGAGAGCCCTAAGATTAAGCCACAAAACACAATTAGTGAACGGGGGCTATTTTAGCAGATGCACTCAGTTAATTTTAAATTAGTTAAAAAATTCCACTCCTCCCCCCCTTTCTCTTTCTCTCTCACTCTCCCTCCCTCCCTCCCTCCCTCTCTCTCTCTCTCAGTCCATCACAGGCGCTTCCTCTTCCCCCAGCAGAGTCTGAGGCATCACCTCTTCATCCTCTTCAGCCAGTGGGCGGGGCCTTTCAGTGTCATGTTCACCCCGCTGGACCGCTATAGTGATCGCAACCACCAGATCACCAGATACCAGTACTGTGCCCTCAAGGTATACACACACACACACACACACATGTACACTCACACACAAACAACAGACACACACACACACACACACACACACACACATGCACAACCCCTAGTCCACCATATACCAGCCCCAGCTAGGTGTCTTTTTGTCTCTTCTCTCTCTTTCTCAAATTTAAGTTGAAATTCAAACAATCTTTGTTGCTATGTATTGCCAAACCATTTCTAATTAAACAGGTAGTTGGTATCTATAGGGAAAATTAATGTCACTTCATGTTATTCAGAATGACATTCGCTCTCTCTGCTCCTCTCTCTCTCTCTCTATCTCTATCTCTCTCTCTCTATCTCCCTCTCACTTTTACACACACACATAAGCACATACTCACTCACACATACAAAAGGGCTTTTGTGACTTCTCTGTGAAGTTGAGCATGTTTCTCACGGCTCGGCTCACTCATGCTGAAAAGCTCGTTCAGATGAGCTGAGTTATAGAAGAGCCACATACGCAACTCTTACTTCTGCTCCTCACCGATTTTCATGGAATGTCAATTTCCATAAAGCACTCCGATATGGAATGCCAAGCTTGTGAGGAACCTCTGCCATTTGTGAACATCACAGAGATTAAAGCCAGAAAGACTTTGGCATGTAAACCCCTGCTAGATCTGGAAACTGAAATCTCATTAACCACTAACCATAGTGATTACCTCACACAACAACACCAGAGAGGTGACAGAGCAGGCTGAGTCACACATAGAATGGGTTGTGATGAAGTGTCGCCTATAGCATGCTTTGGTCTGGGAGGAATGAAAGACAACTGAAAAATTATTTTCTTTTTTTTCCGTCTTTCTTTCTTTCCTTCTTTCTTTCATTCTTTTAGTTTTTTTTTTCATTCTGTTTTTGCTTTTTTTCTCTTTGTTCTCGTCTTTTGTCTGTCCGTTCACACCTTTATTTATTTCCTTCCTGATTTTCGTCTCAACCTCTCTCGTCTTTTGTGTGTGCTGAGACTCGGCGTCTCCCTCAGTGCCAGTTAGTCTGACCCGTCCACCTCATGTTTCCACGTTTTTGAGGAGAGATGTTAAAGTTTCCATTCTGTCCAGGTGCTGGCGGTATAGTATGTGTTTTTCTGTGGATGTAATTTCACTCTGTCATACACTGAGAACAATACACTGCTCTTGGCATTGCTTTCTTTGTCTCTCTGTGTGTGTATGTGTGTGTGTGTGTGTGTGTGTGTGTGTCTCATGTTTTTCATTTTTTCTGAAGAATGCCCCTTTCTCCTGATGGTGTCAAATCTCCCATTCAACACATAACATTTAAAAGATGTCATGGAAGATTGCCCTTCCACAAACAAACTAATGGACAACATAGCTTGTATCATTATCCACAGTGTTTATGCCTGCATAAATCAGCTGTTGTTGTTATTGTGGTGTCTCAGGCCATGTCTGCGGTGCTGTGCTGTGGTCCGGTGTTTGACAACGTGGGCCTCTCGTCTGACGGCTACCTCTATAAGTGGCTTGACAACATCCTGGGCTGCCATGACCTCCGAGTAAGACCTCCTCTAGTTT